>NC_135236.1:390226461-390363961 GCF_051348905.1 Ranitomeya variabilis
TCTAAGTCGGACCAATATGTGCTCTACATATCACTGTTATTTTAGAACTATTGTAGTTTAAAATGCCAACGTTCATTAAATTTAACCCCTTCATGACCTTGCCGTTTTTTGCAATTCTGACCAGTGTCCCTTTATGAGGTAATAACTCAGGAATGCTTCAATGGATCCTAGCGATTCTGAGACTGTTTTTTCGTGACATATTGGGCTTCATGTTAGTGGTAAATTTAGGTCGATAATTTCTGAATTTATTTGTGAAAAAAATGGAAATTTGGCAAAAATTTTGAAAATTTCGCAATTTTCACATTTTGAATTTTTATTCTGTTAAACCAGAGAGTTATGTGACACAAAATAGTTAATCAATAACATTTCCCACATGTCTACTTTACATCAGCACAATTTTGGAAACAAATTTTTTTTTGCTAGGAAGTTATAAGGGTTAAAATTTGACCAGTGATTTCTCATTTTTACAACAAAATTTACAAAACCATTTTTTTTAGGGACCACCTCACATTTGAAGTCAGTTTGAGGGTTCTATATGGCTGAAAATACCCAAAAGTGACACCATTCTAAAAACTGCACCCCTCAAGGTGCTCAAAACCACATTCAAGAAGTTTATTAACCCTTCAGGTGTTTCACAGCAGCAGAAGCAACATGGAAGTAAAAAATGAACATTTAACTTTTTAGTCACAAAAATGATCTTTTAGCAACAATTTTTTATTTTCCCAAGGGTAAAAGGAGAAACTGGACCACGAACGTTGTTGTCCAATTTGTCCTGAGTACGCTGATACCTCATATGTGGGGGTAAACCACTGTTTGGGCGCACGGCAGGGCTCGGAAGGGAAGGAGCGCCATTTGACTTTTTGAATGAAAAATTGGCTCCAATCTTTAGCGGACACCATGTCGCATTTGGAGAGCCCCCGTGTGCCTAAACATTGGAGCTCCCCCACAAGTGACCACATTTTGGAAACTAGACCCCCCAAGGAACTTATCTAGAAGCATAGTGAGCACTTTAAACCCCCATGTGCTTCACAAATTGATCCGTAAAAATGAAAAAGTACTTTTTTTTCACAAAAAAATTATTTTAGCCTCAATTTTTTCATTTTCACATGGGCAACAGGATAAAATGGATCCTAAATTTTGTTGGGCAATTTCTCCTGAGTACACCAATACCTCACATGTGGGGGTAAACCACTGTTTGGGCACATGGTAAGGCTCAGAAGGGAAGGAGCGCCATTTGACTTTTTGAATGAAAAATTATCTCCATCGTTAGCGGACACCATGTCGCGTTTGGAAAGCCCCTGTGTGCCTAAACATTGGAGCTCCTCCACAAGTGACCCCATTTTGGAAACTAGACCCCCAAAGGAACTCATCTAGAGGCATAGTGAGCACTTTAAACCCCCAGGTGCTTCACAAATTGATCCGCAAAAATGAAAAAGTACTTTTTTTTCACACAAAATTTCTTTTAGCCTCAATTCTTTCATTTTCACATGGGCAACAGGATAAAATGGATCCTAAAATTTGTTGGGCAATTTCTCCTGAGTATGCTGATACCTCATATGTGGGGGTAAACCACTGTTTGGGTGCACGGCAAGGCTCGGAAGGGGAGGCGTGCCATTTGACTTTTTGAATGGAAAATTAGCTCCAATCGTTAGCGGACACCATGTCGCATTTGGAGAGCCCCTGTGTGCCTAAACATTGGAGCTCCCCTACAAGTGACCCCATTTTGGAAACTAGACCCCCCAAGGAACTTATCTAGATGCATAGTGAGCACTTATAACCCCCAGGTGCTTCACAGAAGTTTATAACGCAGAGCCGTGAAAATAAAAAAATAATTTTTCTTTCCTCAAAAATGATTTTTAGCCCAGAATTTTTTATTTTCCCAAGGGTAATAGGAGAAATTGGACCCCAAATGTTGTTGTCCAGTTTGTCCTGAGTACGATGATACCCCATATGTGGGGGTAAACCACTGTTTGGGCGCACGGCAGGGCTCGGAAGGGAAGGCACGCCATTTGGCTTTTTGAATGGAAAATTAGCTCCAATCATTAGCGGACACCATGTCGCGTTTGGAGAGCCCCTGTGTGCCTAAACATTGGAGCTCCCGCACAAGTGACCCCATTTTGGAAACTAGACCTCCCAAGGAACTAATTTAGATGTGTGGTGAGCACTTTGAACCCCCAAGTGCTTCACAGAAGTTTATAACGCAGAGCCATGAAAATAAAAAATAATTTTTCTTTTCTCAAAAATGATTTTTTAGCCCACAATTTTTTATTTTCCCAAGGGTAACAGGAGAAATTGGACCCCAAAAGTTGTTGTCCAGTTTCTCCTGAGTACGCTGATACCCCATATGTGGGGGTAAACCACTGTTTTGGCACACGTCGGGGTTCGGAAGGGAAGTAGTGACGTTTTGAAATGCAGACTTTGATGGAATGCTCTGCGGGCGTCAGGTTGCGTTTGCAGAGCCCCTGATGTGCCTAAACAGTAGGAACTCCCCACAATTGACTCCATTTTGGAAACTAGACCCCCAAGGGAACTTATCTAGATGTGTAGTGAGCACTTTGAACCCCCAAGTGCTTCACAGAAGTTTATAACGAAGAGCCGTGAAAATAAAAAATAATTGTTCTTTCCTCAAAAATTATGTTTTAGCAAGTAATTTTTTATTTTTGAAAGGGTAACAGGAGAAATTGGACCCCAACAGTTGTTGCCCAGTTTGTCCTGAGTACGCTGGTACCCCAAATGTGGGGGTAAACCACTGTTTGGGCGCACGTCGGGGCTTGGAAGGGCGGGAGCACCATTTGACTTTTTGAACGCAAGATTGGCTGGAATCAATGGTGGCGCCATGTTGCGTTTGGAGACCCCTGATGTGCCTAAACAGTGGAAACCCCTCAATTCTAACTTCAACACTAACCCCAACACACCCCTAATCCTAATCCCAACTGTAGCCATAACCCTAATCACAACCCTAACCCCAACACACCCCTAACCACAACCCTAACCGCAACACAACCGTAACCCTAATTCCAACCCTAATCCTAACCCTAATCCCAACCGTAACCCTAATCCCAACCCTAACCACAACTGTAACCCCAACACACCCCTAACCCTATCCGTAACCCTAACCACAAGCCTAATCTTAACCCTATTTCAAACCCTAGCCCTAATTCCAACCCTAACTCTAATTCCAACCCTAACCCTAAGGCTATGTGCCCACGTTGCGGATTCGTGTGAGATTTTTCCGCACGATTTTTGAAAAATCTGCAGGTAAAAGGCACTGCGTTTTGCCTGCGGATTTACAGCAGATTTCCAGTGTTTTTTTGTGCGGATTTCACCTGCGGATTCCTATTGAGGAACAGGTGTAAAACGCTGCGGAATCCGCACAAAGAATTGACATGCTGCGGAAAATACAATGCAGCGTTTCTGCACGGAATTTTCCGCACCATGGGCACAGCGGATTTGGTTTTCCTTAGGTGTACATGGTACTGTAAACCTGATGGAAAACTGCTTCGAATTCGCAGCGGCCAATCCGCTGCGGATCCGCGGCCAATCCGCTGCCAATCCGTTGCGGATCCGCGGCCAATCCGCTGCCAATCCGCTGCGGATCCGCGGCCGATCCGCGGCCGATCCGCGGCCGATCCGCTGCCGATCCGCGGCCGATCCGCTGCCGATCCGCGGCCGATCCGCTGTGGATCCGCGGCCGATCCGCTGCCGATCCGCTGCCGATCCGCTGCGGATCCGCGGCCGATCCGCTCTGTGTGCACATGCCATAACCCTACCCCTAACCCTAACCCTACCCGTAACCCTAACCCTACCCCAAACCCTACCCCTAGTTCTAACCCTAGTTCTAACCCTAACCCTAGTGGAAAAAGAAAAAAAAATATTTTCTTTATTTTATTATTGTCCCTACCTATGGGGGTGATAAATGGGGGGGTTTATTTATTATTTTTTTATTTTGATCGCTGTGGTAGAACCTACCACAGCGATCAAAATGTACTTGTAACAAATCTGCCAGCCGGCAGATTCTTTGGGCGCACTGAGCATGCGCCCGCCATCTTGGAAGATGGCGGCGCCCAGGGAGAAGACGGACCGACTTCGGGAGGATCGGTAAGTATGAGGGGATGGTGGGGGGTTGGATCGGAGCACAGGGGGGGGGGATCGGAGGACGGGGGGAGCGGACAGGAGCACGGGGGAGCAGACAGGAGCACGGGGGAGCGAACAGGGGGACGGAGGGGGGTACCGGACAGAACGGAGGACTGGGGAGGAGATCGGGGGCGGTGGGGGGGGGCCAGAACATGATTTCCAGCCATGGCAGATGCTATTGCAGCATCGGCCATGGCTGGATTGCAATATTTCACCATTTTCATAGGTGAAATATTGCAAATTGCTCTGATTGGCTGTTGCACTTTCAACAGCCAATCAGAGCGATCGTAGCCACGTGGGGGCAAAGCCACCCCCCCTAGGCTGAAGTACAACTCCCCCTCTCCCTGCAGATCGGGTAAAATAGGAATTAACCCTTTCACCCGATCTGCAGGGATGCGATCATTCCATGACGCCACATAGGCGTCATGGGTTGGGAAGGGGTTAAGGAATATACAGGTATGCCTAAGGGCATGTTTCCACTGAGTAATGCCCAGCATTCAATGACTGCCAGATGCCACCATGCTTGGCACTCATCTATATATATAATTGTTTAAGGGTTTTTCTGTCTGTCTGTCTGTCCTGGAAATCCCGCGTCTCTGATTGGTCGAGGCCGCCAGGCCTCGACCAATCAGCGACGGGCACAGCATGGCGACGATGATGTCATAAAGGTTGCCTCGACCAATCAGCGATGGGCACAGCATGGTGACGATGATGTCATAAAGGTTGCCTCGACCAATCAGCGACGGGCACAGTCTGCTGCGAATTCGCCTCGACCAATCAGCGACAGGCACAGTATCGACGTAGATGTCATAATGGTTGCCATGGCGACGATGATGTCATAAAGGTTGCCTCGACCAATCAGCGACGGGCACAGTCTGCTGCGAATTCTGGAATCATCATTGTCCATATACTATGGGGACATGCATATTCTAGAATACCCGATGCGTTAGAATCGGGCCACAATCTAGTAGATTATAAGCTTGTGAGAAGGGCCCTCACTCCTCTTGGTATCTGTTGAATGTGTCATTCTGTTATGTCTTTATTACCGGTATATGTCTCGTCTGAATTGTAAAGTGCTACAGAATATGCTGGCGCTATGGAATTAAAATTATTATTATTATGCTTGCAAGTCAGTGGTCATTTAAAAGCCTATTTACACTGGCCGACCTGGCTGCAAATGCACACTGAATGATGAATATTAAATTGTTCAGTGCGCATAGGCTGCCATTGTTTTTTTTTTTACCAATTATGGTGTGTTGCTGAGAATGATGATCTTTTGTGCAGCACAAAAGATCATTTCACCTGCTGGACGAGCATTCTGCTCATTCGTCGAGTGATCAGCAACCTGTTTATACTGCAGGGTTATCAGGATTAGAGATTGCCTAGGATTGCTTGTTCACAATAATTGTGCATTATAAATTTACCTTAAAGTCTTTTTTAATGTTCAATTTTTATTCCCGATTGCTTAAAATCTAGAATGTAGTCAGTATGATTTTAAAGTATGCATTCTAAAAACAATGGTTAGAACCTGTCCATTTAAAAAAATAACCGGGGTTCCAAAGGCCAGATCGCCATAAATCTAGTTCTTCGGACATTTCTGATTGACATATCAAACTGGTAAACCTTCAGACATTACCTGTAAGTTAATACTGAAAACTTGATTGTGGGTGTGTAAATGCCTAAGATTGTTAATATTACTGTTGTGCAAATCAACATCTATCAGCCGCATCTGTGTAGTTGAGATCATCCTCCTCTTTAGCTATTAATATAAATATAAAGGAACACTCTGGCAATACTGGTGCAGTGTGTTTTACCATCTGCACTGCCTTAGCAGGTGGAAAGACATAAGACAAAGAACAAAGGAAGAATCCCTTTGTCATGCTTCAACCCCTAAGGCTTGGCATGAGGCATACCACAGTAGACCAGTTTTGCCCAAAGTGTTTCTTTAATTAAAAAAATAAAATTATCGTTTCAGTCCCTGCATACTGTATCAGTAATGTAAGGGAAACACAGACTCGTCAATATATTCAAGAGGAAATCCAAAGAAAGAACAAAAACCCCATAAAATGTAACTTTTAATTACTTCAAGTAAAAAAGTGTTAATTCACAGGAAAAATAGAAAAAAAATTATTCCTTCCGAAAGGAAAGAGGAAAAAAACACCTCCCAAGCCCTTTAAACCGTTGGATGTTCTTATAGTAGTAGATATAATACAAGGATTAAATGGGGTATAATATAAACACTACACTGACCCTAATAGGTCCCCTCTTAGCTGTATTCCTACCTGACAGCAGAGGTTGGCACCCTAGAATTCAGTGTGGTGCCCACTCAACGTCGGTAGTACCTTGAAATTCCAGTATGCCCCTATTTTAAAGAGCTATAGCAATAAATCAAAATGCATACAGTGAATTTTTATGATGTGGCTAGACTCTAAATCTGGGGGAAGCTATATATAACAATATAGCTGTAAATACACGCTTTAGCTTATGTTGGAATGCTCTCAGAAATAAAGTGCAAATACAGTATATTGGAGCAGTTCTTCCAGCATTTTAGTCTCAATAGCTGTCCTTCACAGTGATAGTCATACTTCTATATTGCAAAAAAAAAGTAAGTGCAATTACCAGGGTGGATCTAATAACTAAACCTCGCAGCAATTTAAATAACATCACAAAAACTAAATAATAAGTAACGTGCATATGTGCCTGAGGCAGATCCAGAAAAGTTCATTAGAGCCTAGAAAAAAATGCATAAAAAAGGATTTCAGAGCACCATTAAAGTGTTCTTTAGACATTGTCAGTAGTCATAGGCAATTTTAGATCAGCAGGGAACATTTTGATATTCCATGTAATCACTTATCTGATTTTGGTAGTTCCCAGTATTGTGATGTCCCTTGTCCATTGGTATCTGGTTTTGGTCTTCAATATATTCAGCAATTCATGTAGATGAGAACAAAGCACCATGGCCAAAGAACACACAGAGTATTGTCTCCTACACAGGTTGCCCAGCTATACTCTCTTAGACCACAGGCATGGAAGGACACTGGAGCATTCAGTTGGGAGCAGTAGCTGAGCCAACCATCCAGCAACCAACGTGTATTGTGTATGGGTCTTATTAATTAGAACAGTGAAGAATTCTTGTTTCAGAGGCCTCACATTTGCCAGCAAATTTGTACACCAAAACTCAGATTTGGGAGCAGAGCATGCCTAGACAGTTTACTTTGCAAAATGTAGCCATTTGTTATTATCTTCCAAAAATTAATGACTATTCACACAATTTACAATATAGTTAAAATGTAGTGATGAGCAAGCAGTAAACTGCTCTGTTTGGTACTCAAATAGAGGACTTTTGGACTGCTCGGGTGCTCGATACAAGTATCTAACATAATGCATGTCAATGAAGCAGTTGAGCATTTTTCCCACATACTTTTACTCAATGGCTGAGTTCAGAGAGATAGAGGGAAAGAGAGAGGGAGAGCGCTTAGGGACCCCATGCAATACTCTACTTGACACTGCTTGGTAATTGATCAAGCACCCAAATGCTAGATCAAGCATCAAGCAGTGGCAAGCATGTTCGCCCATCACTGTTGAGATAAAATGTGCTATATGTAATTGGGTGACTATAATTTGTAAAACATGTCAATTTTTAATAATGCATGCAAAGTTCTTGGCATATAATGCAGGAAAGATATATATCTTGGTACCGTGTTGTGCATAAATATGTGATTCTTCAGAATTTCTTTTAGTCTATGCCTGATGAAGAGACCTGAGTAGTCTCGAAAGCTTGCAATTTGTTACCATCTTTTCAGTTAGCCATTAAAAGGTGTCAACCACTAAGGACTCTCAATTCTACATATTTGGCATATAATGGACAGTATTAGAAAAAGAGGGTCTGTTTATTTCTAAAAAGACCATCACGTCTATCTGTGGGCCATGAATAGCAGAGCATCTCAGTCTCATTCACTTAAAAGGGGAACATACAATTCCAGACACAGCTCATGAACAATGGCATTTCTAAAAAACCTAAAAATAAAATAAACTTTTTTCCAATTATGAACAACCTATTTAAAGTCTAATTCTACTGCACTAAATATTTTTTTTTTTAATCTAATAACATACAATATCTTTAGGCCAGTGTTCCCCAACTCCGGTCCTCAAGAGCCACGAACAGGTCATGTTTTCAGGATTTCCTTCGTATTGCCCAGGTGATGGAATTCTTGCTTGTCCAGGTGATGCAATTATCACCTGTGCAATACGAAGGAAATCTTGAAAACAAGACCTGTTGGTGGCTCTTGAGGACCGGAGTTGGGGAATACTGCATTAGACCTTCTGCTGTCCATTAACACTTCAAATTTCTTTTAGCATATTTTGATACCTAGTTACCCCCAAATATCAATGACTTCATACATTTTTGACAACACTGTCTATTCATGTAATGGGTGCAGATTTGTAAGCCAGAGCATTGTAGTGGATTGCAGAAAAAGTATTTATACTCTTAACCCCTTTCCCACCTTAGACATATAGTTACGTCTAAGGTGGGGTCCCCCTGTTTGCTGTGGGTTCCTGTGGTAAGCACACAACTTTTCCGGCACATGTCAGATTTGAACAGCTGACATGTGCCCCTAACAACCGCAGATAGAATTGCGATTCACTCGCAGCTGTTATCATGTTAAATGCCACTGTCAATCTATGACAGCAGCAGTCAACATGATCGCGCCAAAAGCATGTCACTAATCCTGCCCATCGGCGCCCGTTTCATATGACCGCAGGTCACCGATGGGTTGGCATGACAGCCTGGGGTCTGCAGCAGACCCCTGTGGTTGTCATTGCTGAATTGCTATGAGTGCCGATCAGCAGTCGGCACTAATAGCAAATGAACATTTTAGCTACATAGAGCAGGGCTGAAGCCCTGCTCTGTGTAGCACAAGAGATTGGAATATCGCAGCTTTTAGTCTCCCATGGAGACTATTGAAGAAAGTAAAACGTTTTTAAAAATATAAAACAAAAAATAAAATAAAAGTTCAAATCACCCCCATTTGCCCCATTCAAAATAAAACAATAAAGAAAAGAAAATACACATATTTAGTATCTCCGCATTCAGAATTGCCAAATCTATCAATATATAAAATATTTAATACGATCGGTAAACGGAGTGGCGAGAAAAAATTTCAAAGTGCCATAATTAAGTTTTTTTGGTCGCTGCAACATTGCATTAAAATGTAATATTTATTAATAATCTTAAAATGTAGACACAACAAACACAGAAATAGTGAAAAGAGAAAGATCTCCAGCATGGATTTTCATGGTGTTAAAACATCAATTTTATTGGGGATGTATTTTAAAACCAATGTTGAGCTTCATAGGAATGGGGTTGTCTCTTGGGAAAGGTCCTCTCTGACTGTACAAGACCCTAGTGTATAAAAAGCTTCCAATGGCGCCCGTGGTGGGCGTGCTGGTATCATTTGTGTGTGGCTAAGTGAATGTAGACCCTTCCACTCTGCAAGTGTCGTATGTCTGTCTAACCTTCAGGACTGTACGTGCAGGCAGGCAGCTAGCATCCGTGAGGGCAATTAGCTATTTGGCTTTGCATCTGTTATCTACATGTGCGCGGTTAGCACAGTAGAGTTTCAGAGCAAGCTCAACCCTAATCAGGGTATTTTGCTCAGAGCATCTGCTTCGTTTCTGTGTGCGAGTGACAGCTCAGTTGCAGAGCATCCCCCTCAGTTCTGTGTACGAGCTCAGTTCACATGCTTGTCCTGTGCTGTTTAAAATGACAAAGCACTTTGTAGTCATTGCACTGTTCCTTCCTGTGGAGTAACAGAGTTTGGAACTCAGCGTCCTGTTCACACTGAGTGGCATTTTACCCAGTGTGTACAGGTAATCGCTTGCAGTGTGTTCCGTCATTGTACACTAGCAGCCGTTTTCTATCTCTGCATGGTGGACCCCCAGGTTGCGATTGTGCTTCATTGTTTATTTTATTTACCGAAATCCACCAACCCTAACATGTGCATCAAGCTTCTATAAAGATGCATCCATATCAGGAACAAAAAACGTTATGCCATTCCAAATAGGGACCGCCTCGCAACGTGTTTCATCCCTCCAGGACTCATCAGGGGATATGGCAGTCAGGATGGGGAGACTCCACCATAACAGGTACAATTAAAGAGCCACTATAGAGCTACTATTAATTAATCCGTTGAGGGACCAATATCTTTGTGTTTCCTTGGGAATACCCCTTATTGCTTTTTTGTATTGCATTAAAATGCAATAACGGACAACCTAAAGATTGTATCTACACCAAAATGGTATCAATGAAAATATCAGCTCAGTGCACAATAAGCCCTCACCCAGCCACAGATTACAAAAAAGGAGACTCTACAGCTGTGATTTCCTACCGTCCTGTCTGTATACTTTCCTTTGCTTCCGCCCTTGCCCAGGAGCTGTGGTATGATCAGACCATATCCCTGCACGGTCAGACACAGCCATTACACAGTACACAGCAGGGGCACATACATAAGATTATCTCAGCACAGGAATAAAGATTTAAACGCATCCAATTGTGGAAGTTATTATTATTCCAAGGTCTATTAATTAAAGTTATCTTCTTCGTGGAAAAAACCCTTTAAGAGAGGAAGACAACGAGAAAAACTTATAGACAAGAAGGCGCAAATATTAAACCTGCTAATAAAGAAAAAAAATACTACAGCACAGTAGAGAAACAACAATAATATATTGAGACCATAGACCTGCACCAAAATGTGTGCTTTTTGTGCAGTAAATACGTCCTAAATTTTGGAGACTAAGCCCACGCGCAGTAAACGTCGCCTATTTTTCTAAGCAGTTTTCAATACTGTCGAGGGTAAGGCAAGTAAAATTTTAGCACAAATATGTTGATTAGTGATAGAGACTTTTCTATTCTAAACAACTGGTGCAAATCTATCTACAACCAACCGTCCCCTATTATCTGTATATTAAAGGGAACCTGTCACCACGTTTTTGGAAGATGGGATAAAAATAGCGTTAAATAGGGGCAGAGGTGGGCATTACATTAGTGTGTTTGTTATGCGTTTATTACCCACCTAAGTTGCCGAAATACCTTTGCAAAGTCTCCGTTTTCGCCTGTCAATCAGGCTGGTCTGGTCAAAAGGGCGTTGTCTTCCCCCAGATTTTGCGTAGTTTTCCGTTGGTGGCGTAGTGGTGTGCGCATGCCCAAGGTCCCGAATCCTCTGCCAGGGGATTTAAAAGAGCGCGCTGTTCGTTTTCATTGGTGATCGGTGGGCGCGGCCATCTTCCTTTGGCCGCGCGTGCGCAGAAGCGGCGCTCTGCTGGCCGCGGCTTCAGGAAAATGGCCACCGCGATATCCATCTGCGCACGCGCGGCATCCCGCGGCCATTTTCCTGAAGCCGCGGCCAGCAGAGCACCGCTTCTGCGCACGCGCGGCCAAAGGAAGATGGCCGCGCCCACCGATCACCAATGAAAACGAACAGCGCACTCTTTTAAATCCCCTGGCAGAGGATTCAGGACCTTGGGCATGCGCACACCACTACGCCACCAACGGAAAACTACGCAAAATCTGGGGGAAGACAAGACGCCCTTTTGACCAGACCAGCCTGATTGACAGGCGAAAACGGAGACTTTGCAAAGGTATTTCGGCAACTTAGGTGGGTAATAAACGCATAACAAACACACTAATGTAATGCCCACCTCTGCCCCTATTTAACGCTATTTTTATCCCATCTTCCAAAAACGTGGTGACAGGTTCCCTTTAATAGTTGACATCAACAGTGGGTATTTTGCTCTAAGCTGTTTCCCATTGTGCATATAGTCAGTGTTATTCCCTGTTTCTTTCTATATATTTTACAGCCCATCCGTGCATATGACTGACCAGAAAATTAAAGTTTAACTTGTCTTTCTGTTGTTGTTTTTGCAGCAGAATGCTAGGATTTTTTAAAATTAAAAATACATGTCATTTGACAGAGGGGTCCCAAAAAATATTTGATATGCATATGAATGCTATTTTTATTCCAGTTACAATGTCTAGGCTACACCTCAAAGTATGATTGGCTTTTATGCCTGCTCTGTCTACTATTGGGGTCATATTTTTATCGTCTGCATTGTTTGATTTCTCCATAATCCATCTCATATTGCTGATCACTTAGTCACCTCTAAGAAGTCGTTTTGCTCATCCCACAGTATCACAATACATTTTCACTATTACTTTCTAACAACTAGCTTTATTGAAAGGATTCTAGTATTACAGGTAATGTAAAGTCCATTAGGTCAGGCTCTTCATAGCATGACATGCAGTAAATTACAAGTGCTTCAAGCAGCTCAGGGAATTACAGTTCATCACTTTGAAAGGTTTTTCACTGCAAGACTACAGATATCAGATCTGGCAGTTAGGATCCAATTAACACTTTGGCCAGAATAATCAGATTGCGTGTGTTAGACTTGTATAATTCATTTATTGCGTCCATGCATCTTCTGTCTGTAGGTAAATTTGTTGCTGTTACTTGGTTTCAATGGTTTGAATGAAGACTCTTCTTGGTGCTGGATTATATATCAAGCTCTCCTGCACAGTGATAATGAACATCCCCTGTTCCAGCTATCTAGACCGCTTGTCCCACAGATATTGTAGCCTGAAAAATTGCATGTTTCATAGCAGTTTTGTGCACTGATCATATCATTATTTATCTGCGGTAAGATGGCTTACAGTTATCAGAAGCGTATTTGGTGTTAAGAGTGCACTTTTCTTCAGCGTGATCATTGTGTATGTTGCATCCCGGGCCCATATATCGTAAATGACATATGCAATGACATTTACATGTGTACTGTCATGCAAAACCATTTCTTGCTACACTGGGCACATTGCGAGGACTGAATAAAAAAACCATTTGATTTCAGAATGCTTTTAAAACATACACCAGTTTATTCAGAATTACTAATAAGTGTCAGTTTAGTGTATCCTTGTTGAAGCTGAAACTATTACCAAATGCTAAAAAACTAGTAAAACAGATAATAATGTATGGGCACTTTTTAATAAAATAAATACTTAAAAAAATAGGTTTATACCTGACAAGTGTGCTTCTGTTTTGATCATTTCTGGTAAGGAAAGGTTAGATCAGCTGTAATTACTCCTAATTGAAAGGAAAGAATACTGGCATTGCTTTCTAATCCTTTCTGCTAGACACATTTTAGGTGATCAGTAGTGTTGAGCGATACCTTCCGATATTCTAAAGTATCGGTATCGGATTGGATTGGCCGATACCGGCAAAATATCGGATCTCGCCGATACCGATACCCGATACCAATACAAGTCAATGGGACACAAATATCGGAAGGTATCCTGGATGGTTCCCAGGGTCTGAAGGAGAGGAAACTCTCCTTCAGGCCCTGGGATCCATATTCATGTAAAAAATAAAGAATACAAATAAAAAATATGGATATACTCACCCCTCCGGCGGACCCTGGACCTTAGCGGTGTAACCGGCAGCCTCCGTTCCTAAGAATGCAGAGTGAAGGAACTTCGATGACGTTGCGGCCAATCACAAGCCGCGACGTCATTGCAGGTCCTACACTCACTGCATTCTTAGGAACGGAGACTGCCGGATACACCGCTAAGGTCCAGGGTCCGCCGGAGGGGTGAGTATATCCATATTTTTTATTTTAATTCTTTATTTTTTACATGAATATGGATCCCAGGGCCTGAAGGAGAGTCTCTTCTCCTCCAGACCCTGGGAACCATACACTGGGAACTTCCGATTCCCGATATCACAAAAATATCGGAACTCGGTATCGGAATTCCGATACAGCGAATATCGGCCGATACCCGATATTTGCAGTATTGGAATGCTCAACACTAGTGATCAGGTGTTCAGGGGTGCTCAGCACATAATTCAAAAGGGCAATAAAATATTTAAGCTGGTCTCGCATGTTTTACGGTCTGACTATTGACCACGATGTGTGGACTAGCCGCGTGTCTCCTGACCTGAAATCATAACACCATACATGAGGCTGTTGTGTTATGGTCAGTTATCGCACAGCTGATTCAGACATCACGGTCCAATCACGGACAAGACAACATATGAGCATGGACAGTAATGGATGGACTGGCTGCCAATAATTTGACCCAAACTTGATACCAATGACAAGTCTGTGCAACACGGTCTGTATATGGACATTTACATTCAGATATAGGGGAGATTTATAAAGCAGATTGAGGCAGAAAAAAGTTGGAAATTTTGGCACACATTAGAATATTGTATAAATTCACGACCATAGAATCGTCATAGCAGACGTAAGTCTATTTTTATGGCACATGGGTTGTGTTTTGAAACAAATATCTTCTTGCATTTTGCGCCATCATATTCCAGATAATGCCTGTCTTAGTTGATTCCTCTCAGATTTTAAATATGAGGCACTCACCAAGTCCGTTTAGGCAAAACTTTATTCTAAAATGGTAGGTAAATTAAAAATTGATTAAGCATGTTTAACAAGGCTAATGGTCATTAAAAGTCTACACTTCATCAATAACTAGTGATGAGCGAGTATACTCGTTACTCGGGTTTCCCCGAGCATGCTCGGGTGGTTTCCAAGTATTTGGATGTGCTCGGAGATTTAGTTTTCCTCGCTGCAGCTGCATGACTTGTGACTGCTAGACAGGCTGAACATGTGGGAATTCCCTATCAATCAGGCAGCCCCACATGTATTCAAGTTGTCTAGCAATCGCAAATCACGCAGTTGCGGCCATGAAAACGAAATCTCCGAGCACATCCAAATACTCGGAGACCACCAGAGCATGCTCGAGGAAACTCGAGTAACGAGTATACTCGCTCATCTCTATCACTAACCTATTCTTTTTACATACCTACCATACTGAAATAAAACTTTAAAAAAAGTGGTGAGTGCCGCATTTTGTTTAACTATTTCAGCTGTAATTAATCATCTTTTGTGTCATTACTCATTAATTTCTCTACAATTATTCATGCAGCATGAGGGAACAATTAAAAAATACCATATTTCATTACAAATTTCCTAAGATACATATATTACAAGAATCACTCATTTTATGAGTTGAAGCAATTACTACTAACGAATAGGGTGGGGAATTCAAATTCCAAACAAGTTTACACTTGGCGCTGTCAGCAGAATACAGGTACCATAAGTAGTGGTTAGTTGCTGAAGTTGTGTGATATATTTGGCACAATTATTGTACTCAGTGTGCTAAGGACTAATCCCGATTTTGAATTTATTTATTTAACTTAATTATATAGCACTAGTATATTCCAAAGCACTTTCTAGACATTTTTATCACTGTCCTTGTTGGAGCATAGTATTTTTGTAAGCAAATTTTCTCAGACAAATTGCTATCTTTAAAGATAATGGCAACTGGTTTAACTGCTTATAGAAGAACTGAAAAAAATCATCTATAATGTAATGTTAGATGAAAACAATGCACTTGTGTCATTCGGAGAAAAAACATGAATGCATGCATTATTTTTATGTTTCGCAACAAACAAAATGTAATTTTCATTTCTAAATATCAAAAAGGTGTAATGAATCTGAAAACACAAGTGGCTGGCAAGTGATATTTCTCGAATGGTTTGATTTCCGAGTGTTTGCAGTTCCTGTTTCATTTTGCTTGTACATGTTTGACTCATGCTGGTGTACCTCATGAGTTACCAGCATGATGCCAAGGCTTAACATTGCTTTTAACTAACACAGTCTTGAAGCTCTCGTTCGCAAAGTAATCAAGATATTGGTATAATCCTGATAGAAAATACAACAAGCCTATTGCATATATTTTCTGATCATGCAGTTGTACAAATGTACACATACTAGCAATGAACAAATATTAGGAAGTGCATAAATTGTAACTTTTAGGGTATGTGCACACGTTCAGGATTTCTTGCAGAAATTTCCTGACAAAAACCGTACATTTCTGCTAGAAATCCACATGCGGTTTTTTTTTGCGTTTTTTATGCATTTTTTATGCATTTTTTGCGCGTTTTTGTGCTTTTTTTGCTTTTTTTCCCCAATGCATTAAATAGCGGGGAAAACGTGAAAAATCCGCAAAATTAATGAACATGCTGCTTTTTTTTTACCGCAATGTGTTTTTTCGAGGAAAAAACGCATCATGTGCACAAAAATTGCAGAATGCATTCTAACTGATAGGATGCATATGTATGCATTTTTTATGCGTTTTTACAGCGAAAAACGCAAAAAAACATGAAAAAACCTGAACGTGTGCACATAGCCTTAGAATCAATAGAAAATAAAAATATTCAGATATATCATTACACAATTTTGTTTGCCATGAAATATATCTTGATGTTTCTACCTGCTACCTGTGAATGAAATAATTGGTATTCATCAGTCTTTTAACATGCCTAATAACATTTAGGCAAATACAAGACACTACTCAGAGAACCTGTCAGCTCAGAAATGCTCTTTGCCGACAGATATAGTGGTAATATACAGGTAAATAATAGGGTTGAGCGACTTTTATTTTTATAGGATCGGGTCGGGTTTCACGAAACCCGACTTTCTCAAAAGTCGGGTCGAGTGAAATCGGCCGATCGGGGTCGGGGTCGGCTGAAACACGAAACCCAATGCAGTGCAATGGGATACTATGGTTCCCAGGGTCTGAAGGAGAGGAAATTCTCCTTCAGGCCCTGGGATCCATATTAATGTGTAAAATAAAGAATCAAAATAAACATGGGCGGTCACGCGACCAATCACAAGCCGCGACGTCACCGCAGGTCATTCATGCGCTCATTCTTAGGAAGGAAGGCTGCCGGTTAGTACCAGGGCGCATCCGAGGGTGAGTATATCAATATTTTTTATTTTGATTCTTTATTTAACACTTAAATATGGATTCCGATACCGATTCCCGATATCGCAAACATATCGGAACTCGGTATCAGAATTCCGATACCAGATTCAGAAGATCGCCGACCTCATGGCCGACCCCACACAGGGGTCTGGTCGGGTCGGGTTTCATGAAACCCGACTTTGCCAAAAGTCGGCGACTTCTGAAAATGGCCGACCCGTTTCGCTCAACCCTAGTAAATAGTATTTAAATCCTGCCTGGCAGGTTTACCGGAAAAGTGGCTACAGGGAAAAAAATGAAAGATTTTTCTCCCTGTAGCTGCTTGCTTCCAATCATCAAGGCAGTGTAAAGTGCTATTAAAGTCACTGGTCACTAAACAGAAATAATGCTGTACTCACTTCCAAACACTTTGACAGCCTGCTCTGCAGCATGTGTGTACAGCATGAATGCAGAGGAAGCTCTCAGTTAAAGTCCACTGGTCATGTATATTTATTGCTTATTGAGCAGTGACAGTAATAAATCATGAGTCATGACTAAAGCATTTTTATAGGTTACAAGTGCCCTTTAAATTAGTGTATATTGACATTTGAGGGTCCAAAAGCTTTAGTCATTGCACAGAAAGGGTTTTCTCAGTAAAGACCAACCCTATAAATGGATTGTCCCACAAACTATTACAAGACACTAGGCTAAATCTTGAAAATATATTATTTAAATTAATGTTCTAGCACATAGGTATTGCATAATTGATGTTATGTGCTCTTGATATATCTGTTAATGTTGTTTTAATTCTCTCTTAAAATGTCCACCTAATGTGTCCAGTGCCAGTAGATACACATGCTTATTCTAACTGCATATTGCACTGCCTCTTGTGCTGGAGTTACACCTGCTATTATGCAGAGCAGCCAATAGCAATCAGGACACTTGAAGCAGTCTCTTCTCACCAACACTGAACATATGAGGTGGATATATCAAGTAATGAAGTAATTTAAATGTATATAAACTTTTAATTACAAGTACAAGTACTGATGGTCCCAACCCCATTTATAAGGCAAGAACTCCCACTTATTAAACCTGACAGTGCACACCTGTGAAGTGAAAACTAGGGTTGAGCCAAACGGGTCGACCATTTTCAGAAGTCGCCGACTTTTGGCAAAGTCGGGTTTCATGAAACCCGACCCGACCCCTGTGTGGGGTCGGCCATGAGGTCGGCGATCTTCTGAATCTGGTATCGGGATTCCGATACTGAGTTCCGATATGTTTGCGATATCGGAAATCGGTATCAGAATCCACATTTAAGTGTAAAATAAAGAATTAAAATAAAAAATATTGATATGCTCACCTCTCCGACGCAGCCTGGACATCGCCGCTGGTAACCGGCATCTTCTGTTCCTAAAAATGGCGCTTGAAAGACCTTTCGAATGCTTCACGGCTTGTGATTGGTCGCGGCGGCCCACGTGACCGCTGAGCGACCAATCACAAGCCAGTGACGTAATTCTCAGGTCCTGTTCTGGTTCTCAGGTACATGAGAATTACGTCACGGCTTGTGATTGATCGCTGAGCGGTCACGTGGGCCGCCGCGACCAATCACAAAGCCGTGACATCATCGGAAGGTCCTTCACGCGTTCATACTTAAGAAGGAAGGCTGCCAGAAAGAAGCCGAGGGTGAGTATATTCCTATTAGGTATATACTCACCCTCGTATGCGCCCTGCTTCTTTTCGGCAGCCTTCCTTCTTAAGAATGAACGCATGAAGGACCTTCCGATGACGTCACGGCTTTGATTGGTCGCGGCGGCCCACGTGACCGCTCAGCGACCAATCACAAGCCGTGACGTAATTCTCATGTACCTGAGAACCAGAACAGGACCTGAGAATTACGTCACCGGCTTGTGATTGGTCGCTCAGCGGTCACGTGGGCCGCCGCGACCAATCACAAGCCGTGAAGCATTCGAAAGGTCTTTCAAGCGCCATTTTTAGGAACGGAAGATGCCGGTTACTACCAGGGTGCGTCAGAGGGTGAGTATATCAATTTTTTTTATTTTAATTCTTTATTTTACACGTAAATATGGATCCCAGGGCCTGAAGGAGAGTTTCCTCTCCTTCAGACCCTGGGAACCATAGTATCCCATTGCACTGCATTGGGTTTCGCGTTTCGGCCGACCCCGACTTTTTTATAGGATCGGCCGATTTCACTCGACCCGACTTTTGAGAAAGTCGGGTTTCGTGAAACCCGACCCGATCCTATAAAAATAAAAGTCGCTCAACCCTAGTGAAAACCATTCCCAGTGACTACCTCTTGAAGCTCATCAAGAGAATGCCAAGAGTGTGCAAAGCAATCATCAAAGCAAAAGGTGACTACTTTGAAGAACCTAGAATACAAGACATAATTTCAGTTGTTTCACACTTTTTTGTTAAGTATATAATTCCACATGTGCTAATTCATAGTTTTGATGCCTTCAGTGTGAATGTACAATTTTCATAGTCATGAAAATACAGAAAAATCTTTAAATGAGAAGGTGTCTCCAAACTTTTAGTCTTTACTGTATACAGTGTATACAGAAAGTATGCAGACCCCTTTACATTTTTCACTCTGTTTCACTGCAGCCATTTGGTAAATTCAAAAAAGTTCATTTTTTTCTCATTAATGTACACTCTTCACCCCATCATGACTAAAAAAAACAAACAAATGTAGTAATTTTTGAAAATTTATTAAAAAAGAAAAACGGAAATATCACATGTTCATAAGTATTCAGACCCTTTGCTCAGAATTGAGTAGAAGCACCCTTTTGAGCTAGTACAGCCATGAGTCTTCTTGTGAATGATGCAACAAGTTGTTCACACCTGGATTTGGGGATACTCTGCCATTCTTCCTTGCAGATCCTCTCCAGTTACATCAGGTTGGATTGTCAACGTTGGTGGACAGCCATTTTCAGGTCTCTCCAGAGATGCTTAATTGGGATAAGGTCAGGGCTCTGGCTGGGCCAGTCAAGAATGGTCACAGAGTTGTTCTGAAGCCACTCCTTTGTTATTTTAGCTGTGTGCTTAGGGTCATTGTCCTGTTGGAAGGTGAACCTTCAGCCAAGTCTGAGGTCCAGAGCACTCTGGAAGAGGTTTTCATCCAGGATATCTCTGTACTTGGCCGCATACATGTTTCCTTCAATGACAACCAGTCATCCTGTCAGGTGATGAGCAGTGCCTGGTTTTCTCCACACATACCGCTTAGAATTATCACCAAAAGGTGTATCTTTGTCTCATCAGACCATAGAATCTTATTTCTCATAGTCTGTTTTTTGGCAAACTCTTTTCTGGCTTTCATATGTTTTGCACTGAGAAGAGGCTTCAGTCAGACCACTCTGCCATAAAGACCTGACTGGAGGAGGGCTGCAGTGATAGTTGACTTTGTGGAACTTCATCCCATCTCCCTACTGCTTCTCTGGAGCTCAGCCACAGTGATCCTGGGGTTCTTCTTTATCTCTCTGGCCAAGGCTCTTCTCCCATGATTACTCAGTTTGACTGCAGAAATTCTTTTGTAACCTTGGCCAGATCTGTGCCTTGACACAATCCTGTCTCTGAGCTCCTTGGCCAGTTCCTTTGTCCTCATGATTCTCATTTGGTCTGACATGCACTGTGAGCTGTGAGGTCTTATATAGACAGGTGTGTGCCTTTTCAAATCAAGTCCTATCAGTTTAATAAGCCCATCTGGACTCCAATGAAGGAGTAGAACCATCTCAAGGAGGATCACAAGGAAATGGACAGCATGTGAATTAAATACGAGTGTCTGAGAAAAGAGTCTGAATACTTATGACCATGCGATATTTCAGCTTTTCTTTTTTAGTAAATTTGAAAAAATTACTACATTTATGTTTTTTTCAGTCAAGATGGGGTGTAGTGTACATTAATGTGAATAAAATTCACTTTTTTGAATTAGCCAAATGGGTACAATGAAACGAAGTGAAAAATTTAAAGGGCTCTGAATACTTTCCGTACCCACTGTATATTTATCTCTCTATATCTATCTATCTATCTATCTATCTATCTATCTATCTATCTATCTATCTATCTATCTATCTAGCTATATATGTATACCATTACTGTATTTATGTAATTAATATTATTTGTCCTACTTTCAGTAATGCTTTAATCAAAACACATGATACTTGAGAATGAAGTAATGAAAACCGTAGTCTGGATTCAGAGTCTATCTATAAACTCAAAGTATTCCTATACCAATATAACAGCTCTCAGTGCCAATTACCTGACAAAAGACAAAATTCCACCAGTAACAATAGACAAGTTAGTACATTTGCACCAATGTACTCTTTTTCCATGCAGCTTTTATTTTGGAAAAGGCTTCTGAAATATTTGAGCTGAAATCTCACTGGTTGCTGTAACAAAACGACTTTTGCCTTGAACTAGTTTTGAAAAATCTCCCTGTCTGTCTCTACAAGGAAAAGTCAACAGGTTTCAGTAGAGAGAAACCTGAGAATCCTATGTCCTTAATGCTTTATTATTGTAGCCAGGAGCATTCGAGAAAAGAAAATACTGTGATGTGAAATGTTATGATGAATCTGACATTGGTGCATACAGTGCAATAATATTATAATTCTTACTAGTATATACATTTGCAACCTGTTTATGGAATATGTTCCAGTGTCCTCTGCTAACAGCTCTATAACAATATGAAAATGGTTTTCAATATTCCTAAGTAAAAGATATAGTACTTTGTCAGTCTTTTCAAAATGCAAGTTCTAGAATTTCACACTAGATCTGTTTCAAGTGTGAAGCACAGGTCAATAAAATTAATCCATTACATTACTATGTAAGATAGACCAAACAAGGCAAGTCTTTGTTGTCCGACCACCACAACCGCTTTGTATGCCAGACCAATGCCCTAACCCCATAACTTCCTTCTCCAAAATTAATGAAGTACAGCTTGATCATCTTCTCTCCAAATCACACCTCACCACTTGTGCACTTGACCCGATCCCATTCCACCTCCTCCCCAACCTCATCACTACACTTATCCCTTCCCTAAGCCATCTTTTCAATCTATCACTAACTTCTGGTACCTTCCCCTCTGCTTTCAAACATGCCACAATTACACCTATCCTCAAAAAGCCTTCCCTTGACCCGAGTGCTATGTCCAGCTATCGCTCAATATCTTTGCTCCCATTTGCTTCCAAACTCCTTGATCAGCATGCCGATGCAGCACTTTCCTCTCACCTTGCATCTAACTCACTTTTTGACAACCTACAATCTGTTTTATGTCCCCAGCATTCCACTGAGACTGCCCTGACTTAACTGAACAACTTGCTTACAGCCAAAGCTAACAGACAATTTTCTATACTCTTCCTTCTTGACCTGTCCTCTGCCTTCGACACAGTTGACCACTGCCTCCTACTACAGATCCTCTCTTCATTTGGCGTCAAGGACTTTGCTCTATTCTGGATCTCCTCATACCTTACCAACCGCACATTTAGTGTTTCCTACTCCCATACTACCTCTTCATCTCGCTCCCTCTCTGTTGGTGTCCCTCAAGTCTCTGTCTTAGGACACCTTCTCTTCTCAATCTATACCCTTGGCCTGAGACAGCTCATAAAGTCCTATGGCTTCCAGTACCATCTATATGCTGATGACACTCAGATCTGCCTCTCTGGCCCAGATGACACCTCTCTGCTAACCAGAATCCTAGAGTGTCTATCAGCCATATCCTCCTTCTCCTCTTGTTTCCTCAAGCTCAATGTGGACAAATCTGGACTAATTATCTTTCCTCGCACACCTTCCCTACCTGATCTATCTATCACAATAAATGAATTCACAATTTCCCCTGTCCTGGTAATCCACTGCCTCAGAGTAACCCTTGATTCTGCCCTGTCCTTCAAACCACACATCCATGCTCTTGCCACCTCCTGTCACCTGCAGTTCAAAAATATTTCCAGAATCTGTCCTTTCCTCAACCCTCACTTTACCAAAATGCTTGTGCATGTCCTATCATCTCCCACCTCGACTACTGCAACATCTTTCTTTGTGTCCTACCTTCTAACACTCTCGCACCCCTCCAGTCCGTCCTTAACTCTGCTGCCCGACTAATTAATCTTTCTCCTCACTACACTCTTGCTTCCCCCTTTGCTAATCCCTTCACTGGCTCCCAATTTCCCAGCATATCTAGTTTTAATTAATAACACTGACCTACAAAGCCATCCTTAACCTTTCTCCTCTGTATATTTCCAAACTAATCTCTCAATATCTTCCCTCACATAATCTCTGGTCCTCCGAAGACCTCCTTCTCTCCTACACGCTTATTCGCTCCTCACCCAATCGCCTCCAAGACATCACCCAAATATCGCCCATCATCTGGAATTCTGTGCCCCTACACGTCCGGTTATCCACCACATTTGGATCCTTGAATGGATCCTGAAAACCCGTCTCTTCAAAAACGCTTACAACCTGTAATGACCACACGGCCACCTCAATACCATCGGAGCTACTGCAACCCCCAACCTCCTGTCTTCTTCCCCATAATCCTGTAGAATGTAAGCCCGCAAGGGCAGGGTCCTCTTCCCTCTGTACCAGTCTGTCATTGTTAGTTGTGTTTACTGTAAGTGATATTTGTATTTTGATGTAATCCTGTCTAATGTACAGCACCATGGAATTAATGGTGCTATATAAATTAATAATAATAGTAATACTAATAATACTAATAATAATAATAATTACTGACAATTTTCTAACTCCAAATACAAGAAGTTGCTTTTTAGAAAACAAAATGCTCAAATAAGAAGTTAATGGAGCCAGATAATTACATATAGCACCTTATAGTTCTAATACACAATTGCATATGACTGTGGAGCGCTTTTCATGCACACTACCAGTCAATCAATTGCAGAATTTGAGTAAAAATCAGATCATTTGATATAAAAGTAGGAAAGAAAAATTTAAATTTAAAGCTTTAAAGTAACCTATAACATTGTACAGTGGCACCCAAGGTCAAAATTATTGTTATTATGTACAGTTAGGCAAGTTGAAGATGAAATGATCTCTAGGGGTACAAGCCCATGACCAGGAAATAGCAGCTCTTTGGAAGAAGGGTATTTTCGCTGCGTCCAAAATGCTGAGTTCAATAATGCAGTTAAACACACCACAGGTGAGTTTACGCAGAGTCAAATAGAAGCACAGTATGTATGAGAGTTGTATAAATCCCATCCACAGTGCTTGTATCGTAGAACACAGCGTTTTCAACTCAGTGCAGGTGAGCTGCGTAAAAGACACTGTTATTCCTGAACGTATGCGCGAACCCTAAAAGGCCTAAAGTTTAAGATAATTTCCTTTGTATTTTACGCAAAACATATAAATATTTTCATCTTTTATATTTTAAAGATGACAAAAAGTAAAATAGGCTGATGCAAAAGTTTTAGCACCCTGCATGGTTAGCACCTAGTAGCATCCCCTTTTTAAAGAATCACAGTTAGTAAAAGCTTTTTGTACCCAGCCTCTTAATTTTTCTTTGAGGGATTTTCATCCATTCTTCTATGGAAAATTCTTCCAGTTCTGTGAGATTCCTGGGTTGTATTGCATGCACTGCTATCTTGAGGTCTAGACACAGGTTTTCAATGATGTTCAGATCAGGGGTCTGTGGAAGCTATTGTAAAACCATCAGCTTGTGCCTTTTGAGGTAGTCTATTGTGGATTTTGACATGTGTTTAGGATCACTATCCATTTGTAGAAGCCATTCTCTTTTCAACTTCAGGGTTTTTTTTTTACAGATGGTGTTATGTTTTCACAAATAAATTGTTGGAATTTCATTAAATCCAGTCTTCCCTCTACTTGTGAAATGTTCCCCATGCCATTGGCTGCAACACAACCCCAAAGCAAGATTCATCCACCCCCATGCTTAATGGTAGGTAAGATATTCTTTTCCTGAAATTTATGTGCTCTTTTTTTCTGCACATATACCTTTGATCATTGTGGCCAAAGAGTTATATTTTAACCTCATCGGTCCACAGGACTTGTTTCCAAAATGCATCAGGCTTGTTTAGATGTTCTTTTGTATACTTCTGGTGCCGAATCTTATGGTAAGGATGCAGGAGAGATTTTTTTCTGATGACTTTTCCATGAAGGCCATATTTGTGCAGGTGTGTCTGAACAGCAGAATAATGTACCAGAATCTCAGAGTCTGCTAAATCTTTCTGAAGGTACACATTGGATGGCTGTTGGCTAAATGATGATACTTTATTTGATCTCGACAGTCTGTCCCATACACAGGAGTACACCTGTTTTCTCTTTAAGAAATCCTTATCTCCTGGAGGACAATGTGATTGGCAGTCTGAAATTGGACATTCCTCTGATAATAAGTTGGCCAGTGACCCCATACACATCATCATTTCGGTCAAACCAGTAGGGGAGTTCAGTCAACATTAGTCTAAAGGTACCGTCACACTTAGCGATGCTGCAGCGATATAGACAACGAGCCGATCGCTGCAGCGTCGCTGTTTAGGTCGCTGTTGAGACGTCAAACACAGCAGCTCCAGAACGATGCAGGAGCGATCCTGTGACGTAATGCCGACTCACTTGTCGTTCTCACAGGTCATTAGCTCCATGTAAAACATTGCTGGCATCGTTGCTTTTGCTGTCAAACATGACGATACATGCCGACCTGACGACCAAATAAAGTTCTGGACTTCTAGCTCCAACCAGCGATATCACAGCGGGATCCAGATCGCTGCTGCGTGTCAAACACAATGAGATCGCTAACCAGGATGCTGCAACGTCACGGATCATTGTTGTTCTCGTTGTAAAGTTGCTCAGTGTGAAGGTACCTTAATGTGTATGGAGGCCTTTGTTCATTGAAACCCCTGGTGTTTGTATGTATGAGTCCAGTGGGCGGTTTAATTAAATTATTCTAAGCTACCTCTGTATGTGCAGTCATACAGGGAAGACAGTCAGTCACTGAATAAAACTGCCCACTGGACTCATACGCAGACTAACACCAGGGAATTCAATGACTAAGATTAAAGGTTTACTGGAAAACTTCCCACTAAAAATGTATATCAATCTGATCAACTACTTCTGCTTTTTTATATCCTTTTTGCAGATCAGATAACATTTTCAACAAGACAGGTTTCCTTTCATTTTTTTTCCTTTATGAAAGCTTGGGATTACTCTAAAAACTGTATTTACTCCTTTGAGTCTGTCTCAGAAGAAGAAGCTTCCAAGCTCCTCGCTTCTGCTCGGCCTACAACCTGCAACAGTGACCCCATTCCTTCACCTCTCCTGCAGTCTCTCTCACCAGTAGTCACCACTCACCTGACTAAAATATTTAACCTCTCTCTTTCTTCAGGTATCTTTCCCTCCTCATTTAAACATGCCATCATAACCCCTTTACTTAAAAAGCCATCCCTGGACCAGAACTGCACTGCTAACTACAGACCTGTATCTAACCTTTCCTTCATCTCTAAACTCCTGGAACGCTTGGTCCACTCTCGCCTAATCCGCTATCTCTCAGATAACTCTCTTCTCGACCCCTTACAATCTGGTTTCCGCTCTTTACACTCCACTGAAACTGCCCTCACTAAAGTCTCTAATCACCTACTAACAGCTAAATCCAAAGGTCATTGCTCTCTGCTGATTCTCCTGGATCTCTCTGCCGCATTTGACACTGTGGATCACCAGCTCCTTCTCACTATGCTCCGCTCCATAGGCCTCAAGGACACAGCCCTCTCCTGGTTCTCCTCCTACCTCTCTGACCGCTCCTTCACTGTATCCTTTGCCGGCTCCTCTTCCTCTCCTCGTCCCCTTACTATCGGGGTTCCGCAGGGCTCAGTCCTAGGCCCCCTCCTCTTCTCTCTATACACGGCCCCTATTGGACAAACAATCAGCAGATTTGGGTTCCAGTATCATCTCTATGCTTATGACACCCAATTATACACTTCTTCCCCTGTCATCACCCCTACCCTAATTCAAAATACCAAGGATTGTCTGTCTGCTGTCTCTAACATCATGTCCTCTCTCTGAAACTAAATCTCTCCAAAACGGAACTTCTTGTGTTTCTCCCTTCTACTAACCTCACTCTTCCCAACATCGAAATTACCCTGGAGGGTTCAACCATAACTCCCAAGCAGCATGCCCGCTGTCTTGGGGTCACATTCGACACCGATCTTTCCTTTACCCCCTATATCCGATCACTCACTCGCTCTTGTCACCTGCATCTTAAAAACATCTCCAGAATCCGACCTTTTCTCACCTTTGAAACTGCTAAGACTCTTACTGTCACTCTTATTCATTCTCGTCTGGACTACTGCAACTCTCTTCTGATCGGTCTCCCTCTTAACAAACTTTCTCCTCTCCAATCCATCTTGAATGCGGCAGCCAGGGTCATATTTCTGTCCAACCGCTTCACCGATGCCTCCATCTTGTGCCAGTCATTACACTGGTTACCCATTCGCTACAGGGTCCAGTATAAAATCATCTCTCTCACCCACAAAGCCCTCCACAGTTCTGCACCGCCTTATATCTCCTCTCTCATCTCTGTCTATCGCCCTACACGTGCCCTCCGCTCTACAAATGACCTAAGGCTAACATCCCCCGTAATCCGAACCTCGCACCTCCGTCTACAAGACTTCTCTCGTGCTGTGCCAGCTCTCTGGAATGCACTTCCCCAGATGATCAGACTGATACCTAGCCCCGACTTATTCAAGCGTGCTCTAAAAACCCATCTCTTCAAACAAGCCTACCACATCAACTACTCGGTAAACTAACTTTGCCCTGTTCCCTCCTTCCAAATATTATTCGAAATCTGCACCCTACTATTCATCTGTCTCCACACCCTCCATGCACATGATGACTGCACTTGAAATTTGACTATTGCACTTAAACACATGGGCTGATGACCGGATCATGCAGCTTTATATGAAAATCCCTATTTATTCTAGTTGCCAGACCTGAAATAACAAGCACTTTTCACCTATTGTGTCCCCCCCATTTCCTTGTAGATTGTAAGCTTGCGAGCAGGGACCTCATTCCTAATGTCACTGTTTAAATTGTCTTAACTTGTATTGCATTTATTGACTGTACATGTCCCCGCTTAATTGTAAAGTGCTGCGGAATATGTTGGCGCTATATAAATAAAGATTATTATTATTATTATTATTATTTATTATTATTACCTAAATACTTACCTTTTATTATCACTTTATGGGGAGAAGTAGGGAAAAAACAGCAATTTTGATTTTTGATATATTAAATTTAATGTGCAACTGTAGTATGGACTTTATTTGGAGGGTCAGAATGGTTAAAGTTATACCAAATTTCATATAGTTTTATTTATGTTTAATGAATGTTATACAATAAATATAATAGCTAAAAATTCAATTTGTTTCTATGTCACCATTAGTGTTGAGCGATACCTTCCGATATTCTAAAGTATCAGTATCGGATTGGATCGGCCGATACCGATACCCGATACCAATACAAGTCAATGGGACACAAATATCGGAAGGTATCCTGGATGGTTCCCAGGGTCTGAATGAGAGGAAACTCTCCTTCAGGCCCTGGGATCCATATTCATGTAAAAAATAAAGAATAAAAATAAAAAATATGGATATACTCACCCCTCCGGCGGACCCTGGACCTTAGCGATGTAACCGGCAGCCTCCGTTCCTAAGAATGCAGAGTGAAGGACCTTCGATCACGTCACGGCTTGTGATTGGTCGCGTGACCACTCATGTGACTGCTCACGCGACCAATCACAAGCCGCGACGTCATCGCAGGTCCTACACTCACTACATTCTTAGGAACGGAGGCTGCCGGTTACACCGCTTAGGTCCAGGGTCCGCCGGAGGGGTGAGTATATCCATATTTTTTATTTTTATTCTTTATTTTTTACATGAATATGGATCCTAGGGCCTGAAGGAGAGTCTCCTCTCCTCCAGACCCAGGGAACCATACACTGGGAACTTCCGATTCCGATTTCCAATATCACAAAAATATCGGAACTCGGTATCGGAATTCCGATACAGCAAATATCGGCCGATACCCGATACTTGCGGTATCGGAATGCTCAACACTAGTCACCATATTCTGAGAACCATTAGGCTAAGATTAAAATGGTGACTGCAGCTGTGACAAGTCGCAGGGCCAAAGAACTCTACATGTCATTGCTTCATTGCAGTGCATTGCAAGTGAATGGGGTTGCATGGAAAACTTTAGGTACCATGACCTCTACAAGCAAATCACAAAAATTCCAACCAGGCCATTCATTTTTTTTACTTACTTATCACAGTCACAGTACTGATTCCATTCACTTGCAACGTGCTGTGATGTAGTAGCAACAAATAGTAGTTAGGGTACCGTCACACAGTGGCATTTTCATCGCTACGACGGCACGATTCGTGACGTTGCAGCGTCGTATGATTATCGCTCCAGCGTCGTAGACTGCGGTCACACGTTGCAATGCACGGCGCTAAAGCGATAATTTCATGTCGTATTTGCGATGTAGAAGCCGTTGGTTACTGTGCGCACATCGTATACAACCTGTGTCACACGATGCAATCATGCCGCCACAGCGGGACACTAGACGACGAAAGAAAGTTTCAAACGATCTGCTATGACGTACGATTCTCAGCGGGGTTCCGGATCGCAGTAGCGTGTCAGACACAGCGATATCGTAAATGCATTGCTGGAGCGTCACGAATCGTGCCGTCGTAGCGATGAAAATGCCACTGTGTGACGGTACCCTTAGAGATGAGTGAATATATTCAAATGGAGTTGAACTGTACTTACATTTTAGAAGAATATGCATTCACCAAAATACATTTTTTGCAATTCGCTTCCTCATGTATTCAGCAAAATGGCAACTAGTGGCTGAACCATAAAGGATCTTCAAAAGGTTGGAAAAATTTAAAAAAGTCCTTTTCCCTTCCGCTACTCACCATCACTAATCTGGTCCTCTTTGCATCTTCTTAACACCTCTGAAATCCCCAGGCCTCTCACAGTGTGCTGCCTGGACTTCTGGCTCTGAAGAAACCTGAGAGTGTTTACCATAAGCATGTGAAAAGTCACAATGTGTGTCGTGACTTTTCTTACTCATACATAGCTCAATTCCAAGCCTCATCAGAGATTGAAGTCCCAGCCTAGTGTGAGAGGCACAGAGATTTTAGTGAGAGTGACTGTGATAAGATGCAGCAAGGGTTGGAAAGATGACGTTGAGGGGCTAGAGAGCCAGAAAGGTAAGGTAAGTAAAAAGCTTTTTTTTCATCTTACATTTGTATACAAAAATCTCTGTTATCACACCGCTATGATCTAGTAGTGATCAATATTACACAGATTACCATTGAGAAGGACATAAAAGTCTACGTTTTTCTGGTTATATATAAATTAATAATTCGTCAAGGAGTCATAATATGGTCTGGATAGAGTGATTATAGCTCCATATTGCAACACACATAATACAGTTGTATCAGTTACCAACATGATGGCTACAAAGCGCTATTGTAATAAATAAACATTCCTTCCCTATTTGTGTTGTGCGCTACCAATTTAGAATAAATTGGAACAGTCATGGAACGCAAACAGCCATGAGCACAGAATTGCATTACTATATTAACCTAGTGCAGCAGCCAACTACTACGTTTGTATGTAGGTAGCTATATTATGTCTAATTTGCCAAGTAGAAACTGTGCAATCATCTATAACTATTCAATAAGCGACAAGAATTCTCTGTTATATTACCATCAAGTAAAACTAATCTCTATATATTCCTCTGCAGGCAAGTTTCTTGTGAATTAAAAGGGAGGATAAGTTGGTGAACAATTAGTGAATGTCATAAAGTAAACTTGAGTAACTATTCTTTTTAGACTTAACAAGAGACTGCCCTATACCTTACAATATGACAAATAATTCCACTTTGTAAATAAATTTGTCACACAAGATCCAGTATTACTATGTGATGAAGTGTAAAACTACATTTTTACTCTACTGTCAAAATGCAAGTAATTCCAGCTATTTGATGAGTCACAATCAGCATTTGATAGCATACAAATAAAAAAAAATCACTTTCCCAGCTAATGTAGTACACTCAATACCCCCTGCAAATTACTCTGACTGCATCGTGCAAACCACATATTAACTAATTAAAAATTAATTTGCCATCATTTCCAGTAATAAATATAAATTAGATGCAGCTAATTACTGCTGAAAATAATTTCATCTATAATGGTGTTATGTCTCTAAGTAAGCAATGAAAATCCGTATCATTTAACAATACCCAAACTGAGCATTGAAACATGGCCAAATCATAATTACACTGAAATTTGCACACGCTACAAAAAATATTCAGTTGTCTTAGAATTTCTCTACACATAGAAATAGTTACAATGAACATTTCAACTGTTATACATTTTCTAATTACTCTCACCAAATTACTCATATTTTTTACTATGACATAAAAAATGGGTAAATGTATTGGAAAGTTCTAATAGCAATATTATATTATTTACTGGAAAAAAAGCAAAAGAACAAGGCAATCCTCCACAATAACCCAATAATTTAACAAGTCAATACATAATTTAAGGTGGTGCAACATACATTAAAACAAAGCATTGTCATATATCACACAAAATGCTTACCAAATTATACAGTGTAAAGCTGAAATATTGAATATGCACACAATTCTGCTCCTCAGGGGTGTGGTTAAACATGGTACAGAGATTATACTAGCACCATAAAGAGATGCATCTGACACACAATATAACACAAGTATACTGTGTTATGTTGGGCTGGTGGTTAGGAGCACTAGAAATGACCAGATGAGCAAACTAGCAATACAGGACGAGCTCTGGGAAGTGGGAGCTCTGCTGACCGCAAGCCCTAATCCTATCAAACAACAACTAGAAATAGCCGTGGAGCGTTCCTGACTCTGCCTAGACGCCTCTTCACAGCCTAAGAGCTAACTACCCCTAAAGATAGAAAATACAGCCTACCTTGCCTCAGAGAAATTCCCCAAAGAAATAGGCAGCCTGTCATGATTCCCCAATGGCATGGGAACATCAGAAACACAAAATAACAGACTAGCCCTCGGGTGATGGAAACTCAAGCTGACCGTGACCTAAATCTACCACACAACTAACAGTAGCCAGGAAGCATTCCTACGGCTGCCTAGATGCCATGCGCCAGCCGGAGAACTAACTACGCCTGGAAGAGGAAGGAACAGACCTGGCTTACCTCTAGTGAAATTCCCCAAAGATGATAGTAGCCCCCACATATATTAACGGTGAGTTCAGAGAAAAAGACATACACAGTATGAAGGTAGATTTAGCAAAGCGAGGTCCACTTACTAGATAGAGGAAGGATACAAAAGAGGACTTCACGGTCAGCTGAAAAACCCTTTCAAAAACCCATCCTGAAATTACTTTAAGACTCCTGTGTCAACTCATGACACAGGAGTGGCAATTTCAGTCCACAAGAGCTTCCAGTAACAGGAAATGACAAACTGTAAACTGGACAAAAAATACAAAACAAAAAGGACAAGAGTCCACTTAGCTGATCAGCAGACTGGTAGCAGGAACATGCAACTGAAAGACTCAGGTTACAATGATGACCGGCAAGGAAGTGACTGGAGAGCAAGGCTAAATAGGGAACTCCCAAAACTGATGGAAGCAGGTGAGCTGAGGCAGAAAAGAACACACAATTCTCCAGTACCACCAGCCACCACTAGGGGAGCCCCAAAAGCGGATCACAACAGTACCCCCCCCTTAAGGAGGGGGCACCGAACCCTCACAAGAACCGCCAGGGCGACCTGGATGAGCCCTATGAAAGGCACGAACCAAATCTGAGGCATGAACATCAGAGGCAGTTACCCAAGAATTATCTTCCTGACCATAGCCCTTCCATTTAACCAGATACTGGAGTCTCCGCCTGGAAATACGGGAGTCCAAGATCTTCTCTATAACGTACTCCAATTCACCCTCAACCAGCACAGGAGCAGGAGGCTCAGCAGAAGGAACCACCGGCACCTTGTATCTCCGCAACAACGACCGATGGAACACATTATGGATAGCGAAAGATGCCGGGAGGTCCAAACGAAAGGAAACAGGGTTAATAATCTCCAAAATCCTATAGGGACCGATGAACCGAGGCTTAAATTTAGGAGAAGAAACCCTCATTGGGACAAAACGGGAAGACAACCACACCAAGTCCCCAACACGAAGGCGAGGACCAACCCGACGCTGGCGGTTAGCAAACCGCTGAGTCCTCTCCTGGGACAAATTCAAATTGTCCACCACTTGTTCCCAAATCCGATACAACCGATCCACCACAGCATCTACTCCAGGACAATCCGAAGACTCCGCCTGACCAGAAGAAAAACGGGGATGAAACCCCGAATTGCAAAAGAAAGGGGAAACCAAAGTGGCCGAACTAGCCCGATTATTAAGAGCAAACTCCGCCAACGGCAAAAAGGCAACCCAATCATCCTGATCCGCAGACACAAAACACCTCAAATACTCCAAAGTCTGATTAGTTCGCTCCGTCTGGCCATTAGTCTGAGGATGGAAGGCAGACGAAAAAGACAAATCAATGCCCAACCTGGCACAGAATGCCCGCCAAAATCTAGAAACGAACTGGGTACCCCTATCAGAAACGATATTTTCAGGAATACCATGCAAGCGAACCACATTTTGAAAAAACAAAGGAACCAACTCAGACGAGGAAGGCAACTTCGGCAATGGCACCAAATGAACCATCTTAGAAAAATGGTCACACACCACCCAGATAACAGACATCCTCTGAGAGACAGGAAGATCAGAAATAAAGTCCATCGAGATGTGCGTCCAAGGCCTCTTCGGAATAGGCAAGGGCAACAACAACCCGCTAGCCCTAGAACAACAAGGCTTGGCCCGAGCACACACATCACAAGACTGCACAAAAACACGCACATCTCGAGACAGAGATGGCCACCAGAAGGATCTAGCCACCAAATCCCTGGTACCAAAAATTCCAGGATGACCCGCCAGCGTAGAAGAATGAACCTCCGAGATGACTCTACTGGTCCAATCATCAGGAACAAACAGTCTACCAGGTGGACAGCGATCAGGTCTATCCGCCTGAAACTCTTGCAAAGCACGTCGCAGATCTGGGGAAATAGCGGATAATATCACCCCATCCTTAAGGATACCTGTAGGTTCCGAATCACCAGGGGAATCAGGCTCAAAACTCCTAGAAAGGGCATCTGCCTTCACATTCTTAGAACCTGGTAGATATGAGACCACAAAATTAAACCGAGAGAAAAACAACGACCAGCGCGCCTGTCTAGGATTCAGGCGCCTGGCAGACTCAAGATAAATCAGATTCTTGTGATCAGTCAAAACCACCACCTGATGTCTAGCACCCTCAAGCCAATGACGCCACTCCTCAAATGCCCACTTCATGGCCAAAAGCTCCCGATTACCGACATCATAATTTCTTTCAGCGGCAGAAAATTTTCGAGAAAAGAACGCACAAGGTCTCATCACTGAGCAATCGGAACTTTTCTGCGACAAAACCGCCCCCGCTCCGATCTCGGAAGCATCGACCTCAACCTGAAAGGGGAGAGAGACATCAGGCTGGCGCAACACAGGGGCAGACGAAAAGCGGCGCTTAAGTTCCCGAAAGGCCTCCACAGCGGCAGAGGACCAATTGGCAACATCAGCACCCTTCTTAGTCAAATCCGTAAGAGGCTTAGCAACACCAGAAAAACCAGTTATAAATCGACGATAAAAATTAGCAAAGCCCAAGAACTTCTGAAGACCCTTTAGAGAAGTAGGCTGCGTCCAGTCACAAATAGCCTGAACCTTGACAGGGTCCATCTCAACAGAAGAAGGGGAAAAAATGTACCCCAAAAAGGAAATCTTTTGAACCCCAAAAACACACTTAGAACCCTTTACACACAGAGAATTCTCCCGCAAGACCTGAAAAACCCTCCTGACCTGCTGAACATGAGACTCCCAGTCCTCAGAAAAAATCAAAATATCGTCCAAATACACAATCATAAATTTATCCAGATATTCACGGAAAATATCATGCAAAAAGGACTGAAAAACTGAAGGTGCATTAGAAAGGCCGAAAGGCATTACTAAATACTCAAAGTGGCCCTCAGGCGTATTAAATGCGGTTTTCCACTCATCCCCTTGCTTAATTCGCACCAAATTATACGCCCCACGGAGATCAATCTTGGAGAACCACTTAGCCCCCCTTATGCGAGCAAACAAATCAGTAAGCAGCGGCAACGGATACTGATATTTGACAGTAATTTTATTCAGGAGTCGATAATCAATACAAGGCCTCAGCGAGCCATCCTTTTTAGAGACAAAGAAAAACCCAGCTCCTAAAGGTGATGAAGAAGGACGAATATGTCCCTTTTCCAGGGACTCCTTAACATACTCTCGCATGGCAGCATGCTCAGGTACAGATAGGTTAAACAAACGACCCTTTGGAAATTTACTGCCTGGAATCAGATCTATGGCGCAATCACACTCTCTGTGGGGAGGGAGAGAACCAATTTTAGGCTCTTCAAAAATATCCCCAAAATCCGACAAAAATGCCGGAACCTCAGAGGGAATAGATGACGAGATAGAAACCAAAGGTATGTCCCCATGAGCCCCCCGACATCCCCAGCTTAACACAGACATAGTTTTCCAGTCCAGTACTGGGTTATGAGATTGCAACCATGGTAATCCAAGCACAAACACATCATGTAAATTATGCAACACGAGGAAGCGAATCATCTCCTGATGGTCTGGAGTCATACGCATAGTCACTTGCGTCCAGAACTGTGGTCTATTACAAGCCAGAGGTGTAGAATCAATACCCTTCAGAGGTATAGGAACTTCCAGAGGCTCCAAATCAAACCCACAGCGCCTGGCGAAGGACCAATCCATGAGACTCAGAGCGGCGCCAGAGTCCACATAGGCATCCACGGTAATAACTGATAATGAACAAATCAGAGTTACAGACAGAAGAAATTTAGACTGTAAAGTGCCAATAGAAACAGACTTGTCAACCTTCCTAGTACGTTTAGAGCATGCTGATATAACATGCGCGGAATCACCACAGTAGAAGCACAAGCCATTTTTGCGCCTATAATTCTGCCGCACGCTTCTTGACAGAATTCTGTCACATTGCATTTTCTCTGGTGTCCCTTCAGAAGATACCGCCAAATGGTGCATAGGTTTGCGCTCCCGCCAACGCCGATCAATCTGAATCGCCATTGTGATGGACTCATTCAGACCTGTGGGCGTAGGAAACCCCACCATGACATCCTTAACGGCATCAGAAAGGCCTTCTCTGAAAATTGCCGCTAGGGCACACTCATTCCACTGAGTAAGCACAGACCATTTACGAAATTTTTGGCAGTATATCTCAGCTTCATCTTGCCCTTGAGACAGGGCTATTAAAGCTTTTTCAGCTTGAATCTCCAAATTAGGTTCCTCATACAGCAACCCTAAAGCCAGAAAAAACGCATCCACATTGAGCAACGCAGGATCCCCTGGTGTCAATGAAAATGCCCAATTTTGAGGGTCGCCTCGCAGCAAAGAAATCACAATCTTAACCTGCTGAACAGGATCTCCAGAGGAGTGAGGTCTGAGAGAAAGGAATAATTTACAATTACATTTGAAATTCAGAAACCGAGATCTATCTCCGGAAAATACCTCTGGTGTAGGAATCTTAGGTTCAGAAATAGGAGTACGTATAACATAATCTTGTAAATTCTGAACCTTCGTAGCAAGATTATTTAAACCTGCAGCCAAACTCTGAGAGTCCATCCTTACACCGGAGAGATCAGAGCCATTCAAGGATTAGAAGGAGAGAAAGGCAAGGCTGTAAATAGAGCAGAAATACAACTGAGCCAACTAAGTAGCAAACATGTGAGGAAAAAAAAAAAAATCTACAGACTTCTTTTACTCTCCTTTCTTCTGCCAATTACTTTAACAGTGGCCGGTCATACTGTCATGATTCCCCAATGGCATGGGAACATCAGAAACACAAAATAACAGACTAGCCCTCGGGTGATGGAAACTCAAGCTGACCGTCCCCTAAATCTACCACACAACTAACAGTAGCCAGGAAGCATTCCTACGGCTGCCTAGATGCCATGCGCCAGCCGGAGAACTAACTACGCCTGGAAGAGGAAGGAACAGACCTGGCTTACCTCTAGTGAAATTCCCCAAAGATGATAGTAGCCCCCACATATATTAACGGTGAGTTCAGAGAAAAAGACATACACAGTATGAAGGTAGATTTAGCAAAGCGAGGTCCACTTACTAGATAGAGGAAGGATACAAAAGAGGACTTCACGGTCAGCTGAAAAACCCTTTCAAAAACCCATCCTGAAATTACTTTAAGACTCCTGTGTCAACTCATGACACAGGAGTGGCAATTTCAGTCCACAAGAGCTTCCAGTAACAGGAAATGACAAACTGTAAACTGGACAAAAAATACAAAACAAAAAGGACAAGAGTCCACTTAGCTGATCAGCAGACTGGTAGCAGGAACATGCAACTGAAAGACTCAGGTTACAATGATGACCGGCAAGGAAGTGACTGGAGAGCAAGGCTAAATAGGGAACTCCCAAAACTGATGGAAGCAGGTGAGCTGAGGCAGAAAAGAACACACAAGTCTCCAGTACCACCAGCCACCACTAGGGGAGCCCAAAAAGCGGATCACAACAGCAGCCCCCACATATATTGACTGTGAGTTAAGATGGAAGTCACAAACACAGGAATTAAATAGGTTTCAGCATAGGAGGCCAGACTTAACTAAACAGACTGAAGATAGAAAAGGTATCTTTGCGGTCAGCATTAAAAACTAACAAAAAACCACGCAGAGTGTGCAAAAGAAACCACCGCACCGACTCACGGCGCGGTGGTGCCACTCTGCATCCCAGAGCTTCCAGCTAACAAGATAAATTCATAATAGCAAGCTGGACAAAAACACAGTGGTAACAAATAAGCTAGCAGGGACTTAGCTTTTGCTGAAGTAGACAGGTCATCTGAAAGATCCAAGAGAACTGAACCAGTACTAGGACATTGACAGCTGGCATCAAGTAACGATCTGAGTGGAGTTCAATAGAGCAGCCAGCCAAGACCTGAACGAGATCAGCTGGAGAAGGAATCTCAGAACCAGCAGCTCCACTCACAGCCACCAGAGGGAGTCCATGAACAGAACTCGCCGAAGTACCATTCATAACCACAGGAGGGAGCTCGAGAACAGAATTCACAACAGTACCCCCCCTTGAGGAGGGGTCACCGAACCCTCACCAGAGCCCCCAGGCCGCTCCGGACGAGCCAAATGAAAGGCATGAACAAGATCGGCAGCATGAACATCAGAGGCAACCACCCAGGAATTATCCTCCTGACCATAACCTTTCCACTTGACTAGGTACTGAAGTTTCCGTCTAGAAATACGAGAATCCAAAATCTTCTCCACCACATACTCCAACTCCCCCTCAACCAACACCGGGGCAGGAGGATCAACGTAGGGAACCATAGGAACCACATATCTCCGCAACAACGACCTATGGAACACATTATGGATGGCGAAAGAAGCTGGAAGGTCCAAACGAAATGACACAGGATTAGTGTTGAGCGATACCGTCCGATACTTGAAAGTATCGGTATCGGAAAGTATCAGCCGATACCGGCAAAGTATCGGATCCAATCCGATACCGATACCCGATACCAATACAAGTCAATGGGACTCAAGTATCGGACGGTATCCCTGATGGTTCCCAGGGTCTGAAGGAGAGGAAACTCTCCTTCAGGCCCTGGGAACCATATTAATGTGTAAAAGAAAGAATTAAAATAAAAAATATTGCTATACTCACCTCTCCGACGCAGCCTGGACCTCACCGAGGGAACCGGCAGCGTTGTTTGCTTAAAATTCGCGCGTTTACTTCCTTACGTGAAGTCCCGGCTTGTGATTGGTCGCGTGCCGCCCATGTGGCCGCGACGCGTCCAATCACGGCAAGCCGTGACGTAATTTCAGGTCCTTCAGGATTTTAAAATTACGTTCTGGCTTGTGATTGGTCGCGTCGCGGTTACATGGGCGACGCGACCAATCACAAGCTGTGACATCACGGGAGGCTGGACACGTGCGCATTTTAAAATGCACGCGTGTCCAGCCTCCCGTGACGTCACGGCTTGTGATTGGTCGCGTCGCGTCGCGACCAATCATAAGCCAGAACGTAATTTTAAAATCCTGAAGGACCTGAAATTACATCACGGCTTGCTGTGATTGGTCGCGTCGCGGCCACATGGGCGGCACGCGACCAATCACAAGCCGGGACTTCACGTAAGGAAGTAAACGCGCGAATTTTAAGCAAACAACGCTGCCGGTTCCCTCGGTGAGGTCCAGGCTGCGTCGGAGAGGTGAGTATAGCAATATTTTTTATTTTAATTCTCTCTTTTACACATTTTTACATTAATGTTGTTTCGATACCGATACCCGATACCACAAAAGTATCGGATCTCGGTATCGGAATTCCGATACCCGCAAGTATCGGCCGATACCCGATACTTGCGGTATCGGAATGCTCAACACTACACAGGATTAATAATTTTCAGAAATCTTATAAGGACCAAAGAAACGAGGCTTAAACTTAGGAGACGAAACCTTCATAGGAACAAAACGAGACGACAACTAAACCAAATCCCCAACACGAAGTCGGGGACCAACACAGCGACGGCGGTTAGTGAAACGTTGAGCCTTCTCCTGGGACAACGTGAGTCCAAATTCGCTGCAACCTGTCCACCACAGAATCCACACCAGGACAGTCCGAAGGCTCAACCTGCCCCGAAGAAAAACGAGGGTGGAAACCAGAATTACAGAAAAAAGGCGAAACCAAAGTGGCCGAGCTGGTCCGATTATTAAGGGCGAACTCAGCCAAAGGCAAGAAGGACACCCAATCATCCTGATCAGCAGAAACAAAGCATCTCAGATATGTTTCCAAAGTCTGATTGGTTCGTTTGGTTTGGCCATTTGTCTGAGGATGGAAAGCTGAAGAAAAAGACAAATCAATGCCCATCTTAGCACAAAAGGACCGCCAAAATCTTGAAACAAACTGGGAACCTCTGTCCGACATGATGTTCTCCGGAATGCCATGTAAACGAACCACATGCTGGAAAAACAATGGAACCAAATCAGAGGAGGAAGGCAATTTAGGCAAAGGTACCAAATGGACCATATTAGAGAAGCGATCACAAACCACCCAGATGACCGACATCCTCTGAGAGACAGGGAGATCTGAAATAAAATCCATGGAAATATGCGTCCAGGGCCTTTTCGGGACCGCCAAGGGCAAAAGCAACCCACTGGCACGAGAAAAGCAGGGCTTAGCCCGAGCACAAGTCCCACAGGACTGCACAAAAGAACGCACATCTCGTGACAAGGAAGGCCACCAAAAGGATCTAGCCACCAAATCTCTGGTACCAAAGATTCCAGGATGACCAGCCAACACCGAACAATGAACCTCAGAGATAACTCTACTAGTCCATCTATCATGGACAAACAGCTTCTCCGCTGGGCAACGGTCGGGTCTATCAGCCTGAAACTCCTGCAGCATCCGCCGCAAATCAGGGGAGATGGCAGACAAAATTTCCCCCTCTTTGAGAATACCAGCCAGCTCAGGAACTCCAAGAGAATCAGGCACAAAACTCCTTGAAAGGGCATCAGCCTTCACATTCTTAGAACCCGGAAGGTACGAAACCACAAAATTTAAGCGGGAAAAAAACAGCGACCATCGAGCCTGTCTAGGATTCAACCGCTTGGCAGACTCGAGATAAGTCAGATTCTTGTGATCCGTCAAGACCACCACGCGATGTTTGGCTCCTTCAAGCCAATGTCGCCACTCCTCAAACGCCCACTTCATAGCCAACAACTCTCGATTACCCACATCATAATTGCGCTCAGCAGGCGAAAACTTTCTAGAAAAGAAAGCACATGGTTTCATTACAGAGCCATCAGAACTAGGGTTGAGCGAAATGGGTCGGCCATTTTCAGAAGTCGCCGACTTTTGGCAAAGTCGGGTTTCATGAAACCCGACCCGACCCCTGTGCGGGGTCGGCCATGAGGTCGGCGATCTTCTGAATCTGGTATCGGAATTCCGATACCGAGTTCCGATATGTTTGCGATATCGGAAATCGGTATCGGAATCCACATTTAAGTGTAAAATACAGAATTAAAATCAAAAATATTGATATACTCACCTCTCCGACGCAGCCTGGACATCGCCGCTGGTAACCGGCATCTTCCGTTCCTAAGAATGGCGCTTGAAAGACCTTTCGATTACGTCGCGGCTTGTGATTGGTCGCGGCCGCCCACGTGACCGCTCAGCGACCAATCACAAAGCCGTGACGTAATTTTCAGGTCCTAAATTCCTCATTCTAGGAATTTAGGACATGAGAATTACGTCACGGCTTTTGATTGGTCACTGAGCGGTCACGTGGGCCGCCGCGACCAATCACAAGCCGTGACATCATCGAAAGGTCCTTCACGCGCTCATTCTTAGGAAGGAAGGCTGCCGGAAAGAAGCAGGGCGCGTCCGAGGGTGAGTATATACCTAATAGGAATATACTCTCCCTCGGCTTCTTTCCGGCAGCCTTCCTTCTTAAGAATGAGCGCGTGAAGGACCTTTCGATGACGTCACGGCTTGTGATTGGTCACGGCGGCCCACGTGACCGCTCAGCGACCAATCAAAAGCCGTGACGTAATTCTCATGTCCTAAATTCCTAGAATGAGGAATTTAGGACCTGAAAATTACGTCACGGCTTTGTGATTGGTCGCTGAGTGGTCACGTGGGCGGCTGCGACCAATCACAAGCCGTGACGTCATCGAAAGGTCTTTCAAGCGCCATTCTTAGGAACGGAAGATGCCGGTTACCAGCGGCGATGTCCAGGCTGCGTCGGAGAGGTGAGTATATCAATATTTTTTATTTTAATTCTTTCTTTTACACTTAAATATGGATCCCAGGGCCTGAAGGAGAGTTTCCTCTCCTTCAGACCCTGGGAACCATAGTATCCCATTGCACTTCATTGGGTTTCGTGTTTCGGCCGACCCCGACTTTTTTATAGGATCGGACGATTTCACTCGACCCGACTTTTGAGAAAGTCGGGTTTCGTGAAACCCGACCCGATCCTATAAAAATAAAAGTCGCTCAACCCTAATCAGAACCTCTTTGAGACAAAACAGCCCCTGCTCCAATCTCAGAAGCATCCACCTCGACCTGAAACGGAAACGAAACATCTGGCTGACACAACACAGGGGCAGAAGAAAAATGACGCTTCAGCTCTTGAAAAGCCTCAATGGCCGCAGAGGACCAATTGACCACATCAGCACCTTTTTTGGTTAAATCAGTCAATGGTTTAACAACACTAGAAAAATTAGCGATGAAGCGACGGTAAAAATTAGCAAAGCCCAGAAATTTCTGAAGGCTCTTCACAGAAGTAGGCTGAGTCCAATCATAAATGGCCTGAACTTTAACAGGGTCCATCTCGATAGTAGAAGGGGAAAAAATGAAGCCCAAAAATGAAACCTTCTGAACTCCAAAGAGACATTTAGACGCCTTCACAAACAAGGAATGAGCACGAAGGACCTGGAACACCATTCTGACCTGCTTCACATGAGACTCCCAATCGTCCGAAAAGACCAAAATATCATCCAAATATACAATCATGAATCTATCCAGGTACTTTCGGAAGATGTCATGCATAAAGGACTGAAAAACAGATGGAGCATTAGAAAGCCCGAATGGCATCACCAAGTACTCAAAATGGCCCTCGGGCGTATTAAATGCTGTTTTCCATTCGTCGCCCCGTTTAATACGCACAAGATTATACGCCCCTCGAAGATCTATCTTGGTGAACCAGCTAGCTCCCTTAATCCGAGCAAACAAATCAGACAGCAGCGGCAAAGGGTACTGAATAGTGTTGAGCATTCCGATACTGCAAGTATCGGGTATCGGCCGATATTTGCTGTATCGGAATTTCCGATACCGAGATCCGATACTTTTGTGGTATCGGGTATCGGATATCGCAACAACATTAATGTAATAATGTGTAAAAGAGAGAATTAAAATAAAAAATATTGCTATACTCACCTCTCCGACGCAGCCTGGACCTCAGCGAGGGAACCGGCAGCGTTGTTTGTTTAAATTTCGCGCTTTTACTTGGTTACGTGAAGTCCCGGCTTGTGATTGGTCAGGGCGGCCATGTTGCCGGGACGCGGACCAATCACAGCAAGCCGTGACGAAATTACGTCACGACTTGCTGTGATTGGTCCGCGTCCCGGCAACATGGCCGCCATTAACCAATCACAAGCCGTGACGTCATGGGAGGCTGGACATGCGCGTATTTTAAAAAGCGCGCGTGTCCAGCCTCCAGTGACGTCCCGGCTTATGATTGGTCACGGCGCCATGTTGCCGGGACGCGGACCAATCACAGCAAGCCGTGACGAAATTACGTCACGACTTGCTGTGATTGGTCCGCGTCCCGGCAACATGGCCGCCATTAACCAATCACAAGCCGTGACGTCACGGGAGGCTGGACATGCGCGTATTTTAAAAAGCGCGCGTGTCCAGCCTCCAGTGACGTCCCGGCTTATGATTGGTCACGGCGCCATGTTGCCGGGACGCGGACCAATCACAGCAAGCCGTGACGAAATTACGTCACGGCTTGCTGTGATTGGTCCGCGTCCCGGCAACATGGCCGCCATTAACCAATCACAAGCCGTGACGTCACGGGAGGCTGGACATGCGCGTATTTTAAAAAGCGCGCGTGTCCAGCCTCCCGTGACGTCACGGCTTGTGATTGGTTAATGGCGGCCATGTTGCCGGGACGCGGACCAATCACAGCAAGCCGTGACGTAATTTCGTCACGGCTTGCTGTGATTGGTCCGCGTCCCGGCAACATGGCCGCCCTGACCAATCACAAGCCGGGACTTCACGTAACGAAGTAAAAGCGCGAATTTTAAACAAACAACGCTGCCGGTTCCCTCGCTGAGGTCCAGGCTGCGTCGGACAGGTGAGTATAGCAATATTTTTTATTTTAATTCTTTATTTTACACATTTATATGGATCCCAGGGTCTGAAGGAGAGTTTCCTCTCCTTCAGACCCTGGGAACCATCAGGAATACCGTCCGATACTTGAGTCCCATTGACTTGTATTGGTATCGGGTATCGGTATCGGATTGGATCCGATACTTTGCCGGTATCGGCCGATACTTTCCGATACCGATACTTTCAAGTATCGGACGGTATCGCTCAACACTAGTACTGAAACTTGATGGTGATTTTATTAAGAAGGCGGTAATCTACACAAGGTCTCAGAGAACCATCCTTCTTGGCCACAAAAAAGAACCCTGCTCCCAACGGTGACGACGACGGGCAAATATGCCCTTTCTCCAAGGACTCCTTTATATAACTCCGCATTGCAACGTGTTCTGGCACAGATAAATTGAACAGTCGGCCCTTCGGAAACTTACTACCAGGAATCAAATTAATAGCACAATCGCAATCCCTATGAGGAGGTAGGGCACTGGATTTGGGCTCATCAAACACATCCCGGTAATCTGACAAGAACTCAGGGACTTCAGAAGGATGGGAGGACGAAATAGACAACAATGGGACATCCCCATGTACCCCTTGACAACCCCAACTGGATACAGACATTGATTTCCAATCCAATACAGGATTATGGACCTGTAGCCATGGCAAACCCAAAACGACCACATCATGCAGATTATGCAACACCAAAAAGCGAATATCCTCCTGATGTGCAGGAGCCATGCACATGGTCAATTGAGTCCAGTACTGAGGCTTATTCTTGGCCAAAGGTGTAGCATCAATTCCTCTCAATGGAATAGGATACTGCAAGGGCTCCAAGAAAAAACCACAGCGCCTGGCAAACTCCAAATCCATCAAATTCAGGGCAGCGCCTGAATCCACAAATGCCATAACAGAATAGGACGACAAAGAGCAAATCAGAGTAACGGACAAAAGAAATTTTGGCTGTACCGTACCAATGGTGGCAGACCTAGCGAACCGTTTAGTGCGCTTAGGACAATCAGAGATAGCATGAGTGGAGTCACCACAGTAAAAACACAGCCCATTCTGATGTCTGTATTCTTGCCGTTCAGCTCTGGTCAAGGTCCTATCACTTTGCATAGGCTCAGGCTTCTGCTCAGGAAACACCGCCAAATGGTGCACATTTTTGCGCTCACGTAAGCGTCGATCGATCTGAATGGCCAAGGACATAGACTCATTCAGACCAGCAGGCGTGGGGAATCCCACCATAACATCCTTAAGGGCTTCAGAAAGACCCTTTCTGAAAATTGCCGCCAGGGCACACTCATTCCACTGAGTAAGCACAGACCACTTTCTGAACTTCTGACAATATACCTCTGCTTCATCCTGACCCTGACACAAAGCCAGCAAAATTTTCTCTGCCTGATCCACTGAATCTGGTTCATCATAAAGCAATCCAAGCGCCAGAAAAAACGCATCTACATTACGCAATGCAGGATCTTCTGGCGCAAGGGAAAATGCCCAATCTTGAGGGTCGCCACGTAGCAAAGAAATAATGATTTTTACTTGCTGAATGGGGTCACCAGAGGAGCGGGGTTTCAAAGCAAAAAACAGTCTACAATTATTTTTGAAATTCAGGAACTTAGATCTATCCCCAGAAAACAAATCAGGAATTGGAATTCTGGGTTCTAACATCGGGTTCTGAACTACATAATCTTGAATGCTTTGTACCCTTGCAGTGAGTTGATCCACACAAGAGGACAGACCTTGAATGTCCATATCTACACCTGTGTCCTGAACCACCCAGAGGTTAAGGGCAAAAGAAATACAAAACACACTGCAGAGAAAAAAAAATGGTCTCCGAACTTCTCTTATCCCTCTATTGAGATGCATTAACACTTTGTGGGCCAGCTGTACTGTTATCTTGGGCTGGTGGTTAGGAGCACTAGAAATGACCAGATGAGCAAACTAGCAATACAGGACGAGCTCTGGGAAGTGGGAGCTCTGCTGACCACAAGCCCTAATCCTATCAAACAACTAGAAATAGCCGTGGAGCGTTCCTGACTCTGCCTAGACGCCTCTTCACAGCCTAAGAGCTAACTACCCCTAAAGATAGAAAATACAGCCTACCTTGCCTCAGAGAAATTCCCCAAAGAAATAGGCAGCCACCACATATATTGACTGTGAGTTAAGATGGAAGTCACAAACACAGGAATGAAATAGGTTTCAGCATAGGAGGCCAGACTTAACTAAACAGACTGAAGATAGAAAAGGTATCTTTGCGGTCAGCATAAAAAACTAACAAAAAACCACGCAGAGTGTGCAAAAGAAACCACCGCACTGACTCACGGCGCGGTGGTGCCACTCTGCATCCCAGAGCTTCCAGCTAACAAGATAAATTCATTATAGCAAGCTGGACAAAAACACAGTGGTAACAAATAAGCTAGCAGGGACTTAGCTTTTGCTGAAGTAGACAGGTCATCTGAAAGATCCAAGAGAACTGAACCAGTACTAGGACATTGACAGCTGGCATCAAGTAACGATCTGAGTGGAGTTAAATAGAGCAGCCAGCCAAGACCTGAACGAGATCAGCTGGAGAAGGAATCTCAGAACCAGCAGCTCCACTCACAGCCACCAGAGGGAGTCCATGAACAGAACTCGCCGAAGTACCATTCATAACCACAGGAGGGAGCTCGAGAACAGAATTCACAACAATACTGTACAGATCATAGTTAGCCTCTTCTGTTCATAGCATGTTCATGAGTTCAAAGTTATTGAATGTCATATCACTTAACTGATAAATGAGAAATATACAGCTTATTACCAAAATAGGTATGCATTAATAATGCCAACAATGCATTCAATGGAAAAAGTATATTTTTTACAGGAGCATTAAAGGTAAATACAGTTGTCCGAAAGTGAGATACAATTGATCATTCAAGTATTTATTGTCCCTTTTTATGGTAAATGGTTAGCTCCATGTTCTTTAGTAGCTAAAATTGCAGAGTTGCTTGTTTCTACATTTTATCAAAAATTTCAAAGTGTTTCCAAAAACAAGCAACTTTCCATTCTCAAAAACTGAGTCATTTTATTTTATTGTTTATGGCTGGCTGCCTAGGTTACTAGCCACTTCTGCAGTTTAGGAGCGGTGGTTGAACATGTGCAGATCTTTTAAGGTTTTTCTAATAGAACTTGTAACAGTTGCCTTGCAGCGGGCTACGATCCCTGGCCTGCACTGGTAGCTTCCGATCCTGAAGCGTTTCAGTGCCAATACACTTCTCCTATACTGCAGATACCTTATATTAGCACACAATTTAGGCCAGTGGCACAATAATGCTGCTGATGCAAACTGTGAATCAAGTAGAAATCCCCACTCCAATCAAACAGGAAGCAGGGAGGAAGGGAGTCTGTGGAGCGATGTACTACTGCCAAAAAGTCACAATTATTCTTTTAATTGCCTTGAGTAGCCTTCGCATATCATAAGGTTTTACACCTAAACTCTTTGTAGGTTTAAGTGATTGCCCAGATTTAAAAAGTCTTGCCAATACTGGAAAATATTTAGAATTGAGAGTCCTCAGTGGTTGATACCTTTTAATGGCTAACTGAAAAGATGGTAACAAATTGCAAGCTTTCGAGACTACATACGTCTCTTCATCAGGCAAAGACTAAAACAAATTCTGAAGAATCACATATTTATTCACAACATAGTATAGAGAAAAAAAAAACAGTTACGTCCATAAATATTGGGCCAATTCTTAGATAAGGATTGTTTTATTGTCCTGTGATTAGGGTCTCTGTATGGTCTGATGGGCAAGTTCCTTAATTGATGTAAAAAGACATAAATCCATGTGACACATTCATTCCTGCAGTTAGAGTGTCAAAGGTCATCATCAGTTTATATTCCCAGACTCTCCTGTCTTTCTGCGATTTGAAGTTACCTTTTAGTACAAGTAATTTCATGTCCATAATGTTATGATTTGGGAGACAGAAATGTATTGCCACAGGTATATCCATTCTTTTTTCTCTTATTGTACAGCGGTGAGAATTTATCCTTGTCCCCAGTTTTTGCCCTGTCTCCCCCACATACAGACCCCCAGTTGGACATTTAGTACAAATAATTAGGTACACCACATTAGAAGTGACGCAGCTGAAAGCACCTGGTGTCTTGTAGTCCTGATGTGAGTTGGGAATCTTTATCTTGTCCGTGGTCATAATAAATGAACAGGTTTTACATTTTTTCTGGTTGCAAGGAAAGGTACCAGCAGCTGTTGGAGAGGACAGGGAGCTCTTGACAATGATGCTTCTTAGATTTGGGGGCTGCCTAAAACACAGTAGTGGGGGGTCTGGAAAAATAGATTGTAATCGGGCATCTTTTTGCAGTAAAGGTTGTAATTTCCGTGCAGCTCCCCTCAGCGCCTCCAGATTTGGATTGTAGGTAACTACTGGAGGTACCCGGTTATTTTCTTCTTTAGTTTTGTAATGTAGCAGGTGATTCCTTAATATTCTAGTGGCTCTTGTGATCTGATTTTCAATTGTTCTTGGATGGTAGCCCTAATTCAAAAAGGTCTTTCTGAGGCGACCCAGGTGTTCATCTCTATCCATTGGGTTGGAACATATACGATTGTATCTGATGGCTTGGCTGTAGACAATGGAGTTTTTTATGTGTTTTGGATGGAAACTGTCCCATTTAAGGTATGTTGGATGGTCGATTGGCTTCTGATACAGGGATGTCTCTATTTTATTGTTCTGCAGCTTAATGGTGTCCAAAAAGTTAATTTCAGTGCAGGAGTAGTTGAGTGTCAAGTTGATGGTGGGATGAAATTGATTAAAATGTTCATGGAACGTCTTTAGCTGTGGTTCAGACTTCGTCCAGATGATTAAAATGTCATCAATGTAGCGGTAGTAGGCCAGAGGCCTGATGGGACATGAGGACAAAAAGTCGCTTTCAAGCTTGGCCATGAAAAGATTTGCATACTGTGGGGCCATTTTACTTCCCATTGCTGTGCCAGTCTCCTGTAGATAGATCTTCTTGTCAAACTCAAAGTAATTGTGGGTGAGGATGAATTTTATAAGTTTCACCACAGAATTTGCATCAGTCCCTGTATTTTCCAGGAAGAATTTGCAGGCATTTAATCCATCCTGGTGTGGGATATTGAAGTACAAAGATTCCACATCCATGGTGGCCAGGATGGTTCCTTCTGGTAGAGGACCTATTGCTGATAGTTTATTCAATAGGTTAGTTGTGTCCTGAATGAAGCTGGGTGTATCTTTTACCAGAGGTTTAAGAATACCCTCTACCCATCCAGATACCTGCTCAGTAAGGGTACCCACACATGAAATAATTGATCTTCCTGGGTTTCCAGATTTGTGGATTTTGGGAAGCAGGTAGAATGTCCCTGTTCTTGGACTTTCCGGTATCAGGTCATTGGCTCTTATGGATACGTCGGTCAGACAAGATACCAACTTGTTTAGTTCCTTGTAATAATCCTGTGTAGGATCCGACTCCAATTTTTTGTAGTAGCGTGTGTCCATAAGTTGTCTGTTTGCTTCCCTCATATAGTCATATAGTATCTACTGGCTAACACGGTACCAAGATATATTTCTTTCCTTGCCAATACTGGGTAATTTCTCAATTCTTCACATGGCTGCTGCAGGAACTGCAACATTACATTTCAATTATTGAACATCTTTTAATTTCAATGGCTGCAGACAGTACCCCAGATGTTTGACTCACATATGATACAGCTCTCATTTCTAAATAATAAAAAGGGATTCCATTCAGGTCTTTCTATAACCTCTAATCATACTATAATGCATCATAGGTTGCCTTGGACTTTCCTGTAAGGCCCTCTTCACATGTCCTGATTTTCTGACACTGGGAAAAACACTACTGGTGCTATCCGTGTCTGTGTGTAACATACACGTGGCATCCGTGTACCGTCCATGTGTTGCATCAGTATGACAAGCATCGGCATCTGGGAAAAGCAATACAGTTTGTGCTGTTCTCAGCTGCCGAGTGGTCTCCCTGAAATCAGAGAGTCAAGGCGACGTTGATGAGACTTGTGGTTTGCACTGCCATCTGTGTATTGCGCTTATTAAATAATTCATTAAATTTAAAAAAAACAACGTGGGTTTCCCTTAATTTTCCTATCCAGATGGGGGCTGGTGTTAATATTCTGGGAAGAGGCCAATAGCCATAAAGGTTCCCAGCATATTACTAACAACTCACAACAGTTTGCTTAGCCTTTACTGGTTATTATAGGGAGGAACCCCCCAAAATGACACAGGGTGCCCCCTATATTTACTAGCCAACAAAGACAGACAGCTACATCCAGATGGTGTGGTGAGTGGTGACATAAGTGATGTGACCGCTTACCACTCCAGCCAGAACACACTGGATGTAACGGATTTGGGAATCGTCATGGGACATGAGCATTATGGATAATCAGCAGAAAGGTGAGGATTCTGTTGATTTTTATTTTGTGGTTAATAAATGGGTAAAAGAGGGTCAGGGAGTGTTTATTTCAATTAAAGGACTTTACTCTGTGCGTGCCTCTATTAAATTTGACTATGAGGTTAGTAATGGGGGTGTCTTATAGACACCTCTCTATTGTTAACCCCCCGGCTTGAAGTAAGTGGACATAAAACGGCTGACATCAGCCTCACAACTATGAGCCCACTTGCCACAGCAAGGGAGAAGAGCAGAGGCTAAGCTCCAGAATTGGTGCATCTAATGGTTGCACCATTTCTGGGCAGATGAGGGATAAGGTCCATAGTCTGGGAGGGGCCAATATCCATTACCCCGTTCCAGCCTATAACTATCAGCCCACAGCTGTCTGTATAGACTTTGCTGATTATTAAATATAGGGGAAACCCCACATTTTTGGGGGTCCCCCTATAATAACCAGTAAATGCTAAGGAAACAGCCATCAGCTGTTATTAATATGCTGGGAACCTTTATGGCTATTGGACTCTTCCCAGAATATTAAAACCAGCCCTCAGCTATCAGAATTCCCTCAGCTGATTATGAAAATGAAGGGGGACCCCATGCCTTTTATTAATTTAATTATCTTATTTTATAGTCGCAATAAACAAACGGGAGTGCTGACTACAAGTCTTATCAGTGTGGCTTGGTCTTGCTGGTCACAGGGAGACCAGGCAACAATGATGATAGCTACATTCAGCACCCGGCACCTGGAAAAAGCACAGACTGCACTGCTTTTCCCAGGTGACGGTAAGTGTCACACTGATGACACATGGATGTGCAGGACACATTGCGAACCATGATGCCGGCAAAAATGGATATGTCAGCATGTTTTGCACACGGACACACAATGAGAGGAAACACTGACATATGCGCAGACTCACACTCACACATTTGAATGAGTCTAAGTGTTTAAGTGTCTCCGGTACGTGTGGAAACTATCACCACATGTACCGGAGACACTGATGTGTGAGGACTAAGGCTGTGAACATATTGGAGACTAACTTAGTAAACAGAGGGCCTAATATAAGAGGAAAGCCAAGAGCAAACACAACATGAATAATTTGTATATAACAATCTTCCATGCTGGTTTATCTTCTCTTTCTCACCAAACCAACACTGAGGAGGATTTTATTTCCTTCAATAATATAGGAAGTGAATAGTGAATTACATAACTCTTCTTCCTCTTTTAAAAGATGTCCTGCTCCAGCAGGGGTAGATCACTGCAGAAAGTAAACTCAATCTGTTACAGATTATTTTTTAAAAAAGATGAAGGGGAGCTTTAAATCAAATATGTCATGCACTGCTTTTCTCAGGGTTGTCATCCCAACATGTAGCAAAAATTTGACAGCAGGGAATTCACCTGCTGGCCAGTACCTTTGACTACTGCGGCATACTCATACATGTAAGTACATAGGAGGTTAGAGAGAGCTTGGACATTAAGATATATGCATTCTTTTAAATGCAAGGAAGATTATCACATTTGACACACAAATAAAAATGTAAAAAATATATTTTACTGTCATTTATTTTGTAGAATTTAAAAAAAAAATAATCCCAAGAAATTGTAGAGGGAAACATATTTAATAAATTTTATAGAAAGAGACTGAGATCATAATATAGCAGCTCTGGAAGTCAAACAAATTTTTTGATTCAAATAAAAATGTGGCAATGTCGCTCCATGTAAAATATAATGTAAGCTATAGGATAGCGCTGACCTTTTATGAATAGTTCTTCATAACAAAAAAAAAATCTCACATCTGTTTCCAATCTCATTACATGTCTTATTTGTATAACCTTATTTTTTTAAAGGTTGAATTTTTAAATTAAATGTGAATGTCCAGGTTGCACTCAGTCACCGCAGTTTATTTATTTGATTTTGCTCAACAATACAGTCCTTGCTGCTAAAATGACACTGTCAAGAGCAGCAGCTCACATGTAAATAACATCTTGTGACACAGACAGTATATCTAATTTAGAAGATGGCACATCTCACATCTTAACATGAATTATTTACAATTCTGAATAATATGCTAAAATAACATCTTGTTAGGTCTGTATTTTGCAGTAATTTACAGCGAAGTAATGTATGACCAAGATTAAAGAAATTAGAATATCTCTTGAACTAACTCGGTCTCTCTCTCCTGTGCACTACATATAAACAGTGTACAGTATGCATTTTTAATTCTACACATACATAAAGTATATAGCATTATTTACATTTATCTGTACACACATATATATATATATATATGTATATATATATATATATATATATATATATATATATATATATGTAAATATATACATACACCAGAGGTGTCAAACTGCATTCCTCGAGGGCCGCCAACAGGTCATGTTTTCAGGATTTCCTTAGCATTCCACAAGGTGCTGGAATCATTCTGTGCAGGTGATTAAATTATCACCTGTGCAATACAAGGAAATCCTGAAAACATGACCTGTTGGCGGCCCTCGAGGAATGCAGTTTGACACCTCTGACATACACACACACATACAGTGGGTACAGAAATTTGTCACTCTTCGTTTCATTGCAGCCTTTTGGTAAATTCAAAACAGTTCATTTCTTTCTCATTGATGTACACTCTGCACCCTATCTTGACTGCAAACAAAAAACAGAAATGTAGAAATTCTTGCATATGTATTGAAAAAGAAAAACTGAAATATCAGATGGTCATAAGTATTCAGACCCTTTGCTCAGACACTCATATTTAAGTCACATGCTGTCTGTTTCCTTGTGATCCTCCTTCAGATGGTTCTACTCCTTCATTGGAGTCCAGCTGTGTTAAATTAAACTGATAGGACTTGATTTAGAAAGGCACACACCTGTCTGTATAAGACCTCACAGCTCACAGTGCATGTCAGACCAAATGAGAATCAAGAGATCAAGGGAACTGGCCAAGAAGCTCAGAGACAGGATTGTGTCAAGGCACAGATCTGGCCAAGGTTGCAAAACAATGTCTGCAGTACTCAAGGTTCCTGAAAGCACAGTAGCCTCCATAATCCTTAAATGGAAGAAGTTTGGGACCACCAGAATTCTTCCTAGACCTGGCTGTCCAGCCAAACTGAGCAATCATGGGAGAAGAGTCTTGGTGAGAGAGGTAAAGAAGAACCCCAAGATCACTGTGGCTGAGCTCCAGAGATGTAGTAGGGAGATGGGAGAAAGTTCCACAAAGTCAACTATCACTGCAGCCCTCCACCACTCAGGCCTTTATGGCAGAGTAGCCCGACGGAAACCTCTCCTCAGTGCAAGACATATGAAAGCCTGCATAGAGTTTGCTAAAAGACACACGAAGGACTCCCAGACTATAAGAAATAAGATTCTTTGGTCTGATGTGACGAAGATAGACCTATTTGGTGATAATTCTAAGCAGTATGCATGGAGAAAAGCAGGCACTGCTCATCACCTGCCCAAAACAATCCCAACAGTGAAACTGGTTGCCAGTCAAGAAAACATGAATGCAGCCAAGTACAGAGATATCTTGGATGAAATCATCTTCCAAAGTGCTCTGGACCTCAGATTTGGCCAAATATTCACCTTCAAACAAGACAATGACCCTAAGTACACAGCTAAAATAACAAAGGAATGGCTTCAGAACAACTATATGACCATTCTTGACTGGCCCTACCAGAGCTCTGAACTAAACCCAATTGAGCATCTCTGGAGAGACCTGAAAAAAGCTGTCCACCAGTGTTCACCATCCAACCTGATGAAACTGGAGAGGATCTGCAAGGAAGAGTGGCAGAGGATCCCCAAATCCAGGTGTGAAAAACTTGTTGCGTCATTCCCAAGATGACTCATAGCTGTACTAGCACAAAAGGGTGCTTCTACTCAAAACTGAGCAAAGGGTCTGAATACTTATGACCATGTGATATGTCAGTTTTTCTTTTTAATACATTTGCAAAAATGTCTACATTTCTGTTTTTTCTTCAGTCAAGATAGGGTGCTGAGTGTACAACAATGAGAAAAAAAAAATAACCTTTCTTGAATTTACCAAATGGCTGCAATGAAAAAAAAAGAATGAAAAACTTAAAGGGTTCTGAATACTTTCCGTACCCACTATATACTATATACAGTATATACAGTACAGACAAAAAGTTTGGACTCACCTTCTCATTTAAAGATTTTTCTGTATTTTCATGACTATGAAATTGTACATTCACACTGAAGGCATCAAAACTATGAATTAAAACATGTGGAATTCTATACTTAACAAAAAAGTGTGAAACAACTGAAATTATGTCTTATATTCTAGGTTCTTTAAAGTAGCCACCTTTTGCTTTGATGACTGCTTTGCACACTCTTGGCATTCTCTTGATGAGATTCAAGAGGTAGTCACCGGGAATGGTTTTCACATCACAGGTGTGGCCTGTCAGGTTTAATAAGTGGGATTTTTTGCCTTATAAATGGGGTTAAGACCATCAGTTGTGTTGTGCAGAAGTCTGGTGGATACACAGCTGATAGTCCTACTGAACAGACTGTTAGAATTTGCAATATGGCAAGAAAAAAGCAGCTAAGTAATGAAAAACAAGTGGCCATCATTACTTTAAGAAATGAAGGTCAGTCAGTCTGAAAAATTGGGAAAACTTTGAAAGTGTCCCCAAGTGCAGTGGCAAAAGCCATCAAGTGCTACAAAGAAACTGGCTCACATGAGGACCGCCCCAGGAAAGGAAGACCAAGAGTCCCCTCTGCTTCTGAGGATAAGTTTATCCAACTCACCAGCCTCAGAAATCGCAGGTTAACAGCAGCCCAGATTAGAGACCAGATCAATGCCACACAGAGTTCTAGCAGCAGACACATCTCTACAACAACTGTTAAGAGGAGACTTTGTGCAGCAGGCCTTCATGGTAAAATAGCTGCTAGGAAACCACTGCTAAGGACAGGCATCAAGCAGAAGAGACTTGTTTAGGCTAAAGAATACAAGGAATGGACATTAGACCAGTGGAAATCTGTGCTTTGGTCTGATGAGTCCAAATTTGAGATCTTTGGTTCCAACCACCGTGTCTTTGTGCGATGCACAAAAGGAATGGATGGACTCTACATGCCCAGTTCCCACCGTGAAGCATGGAGGAGGAGGTGTGATAGTGTGGGGGTGCTTTGCTGGTGACACTGTTGGAAATTTATACAAAATTGAAGGCATACTGAACCATCATGGCTACCACAGCATCTTGCAGCGGCATGCTATTCCATCTGGTTTGCGTTTAGTTGGACCATCATTTATTTTTCAACAGGACAATGACCCCAAACACACCTCCACGCTGTGTAAGGGCTATTTGACCAAGAAGGAGAGTGATGAGGTGCTGTGCCTGATGACCTGGCCTTCACAGTCATCAGATCTGAACCCAATCGAGATGGTTTTGGGTGAGCTGGACCGCAGAGTGAAGGCAAAATGGCCAACAAGTGCTAAGCATCTCTGGGAACTCCTTTAAGATTGATTGTAGACCATTCCCGGTGACTACCTCTTGAAGCTCATCAAGAGAATGCCAAGAGTGTGCAAAGCATTCATCAAAGCAAAAGGTGGCTAATGTGAAGAACCTAGAATATAAAACATAATTTCAGTTGTTTCACCTTTTTTTGTTAAGTATATACTTCCACATGTGTTAATTCATAGTTTTGATGCCTTCAGTGTGAATGTACAATTTTCATAGTTATGAAAATACAGAAAAATCTTTAAATGAGAAGGTGTATCCAAACTTTTGGTCTGTACTGTATACATATACACGGTGAAAGAAATATTTATTTGAATCCTTGCTGATTTTTTAAGTTTGCCCACTGACAAAACATGAACAGTGCATAATTTTAAAGGGTAGGTTCATTTTACCTTTGAGAGATAGAACATCAAAAATGAAATCCAGAAAATCGAATTGTATAAAATATATAAATTTATATATACATTGCTCAAAAAATTAAAAGGAACACTTTAAACAACAGAATATAACTTCAAGTAAATCAAGCTTCAGTGAAATCAAAGTGTCCACTTAGGAAGCAACACTGTTTGACCATCAATTTCACATGCTGTTGTGCAAATGGAATAGACAATAGATCAAAATTATTGGCAATTATCAAGACACACTCAATATAGGAGTGGTTCTGCTGGTAGGGACCACAGACCACATCTGAGTACCAATGCTTTCTGGCTGATGTTTTGGTCACTTTTGAATGTTGGTTGTGCTTTCACACTCATGGTAGCATGAGAAGGACTCTACAAGCCACACAAGTGGCTCAGGTAGAGCAGCTCATCCAGGATGGCACATCAATGTGAGCTGTGGCAAGAAGGTTTCCTGTGTCTGTCAGCATAGTGTCCATAGGCTGGAGGCGCTACCAGGAGACAGGCCACTACACCAGGAGATGTGGAGGGGGCCGTAGGAGGGCAACAATCCAGCAGCAGGACCGCTACCTCAGCCTTTGTGCGAGGAACAGGAGGAGCACTGCCAGAGCTCTGCAAAATGACCGCCAGCAGGCCACAAATGTGCATGTGTCTTTACAAAGTTAGAAACCGACTCCATGAGGATGGTCTGAGTGCTCGACGTCCACAGATAGGGGTTTGGCTCACAGCCCAACACCGTGCAGGATGCTTAGCATTTACAACAGAACACCAGGATTGACAAATTCGCCACTGGTGCCCTGTGCTCTTTACAGATGAAAGCAGGTTCACACTGAGCACATGTGACAGAGTCTGGAGATGCCGTGGAGAGCGATCTGCGGCCTGCAACATCCTTCAGCATGACTGGTTTGGCAGTGGGTCAGTAATGGTGTGGGGTGGCATTTCTTTTGAGGGCCGCACAGCCCTCCATGTGCTCACCAGAGGTAGCCCGACTGCCATTATGTACCTAGATGAGATCCTCAGACCCCTTGTGAGACCATATGCTGGTGCAGTTGGCCCTGGGTTCCTCCTAATGCAGGACAATGCCAGACCTCATGTGGCAGGAATGTGTCAGCAGTTCCAGCAAGATGAAGGCATTGAAGCTATGGTCTGGCCCGCCCATTCACCAGACCGGAATCCAATTGAACACATCTGGGACATCATGTCTCGCACCATCCACCAATGTCACGTTGCACCACAGACTGTCCAGGAGTTGGCAGATGCTTTTGTCCAGGTCAGGGAGGAGATCCCTCAGGAGACCAACCGCCGCCTCATCAGGAGCATGCCCAGGCATTGTAGGGAGGTGATACAGGCACGTGGAGGCCACACACACTACTGAGCATCATTTCTTTGTCTTGAGGCATTTCCACTGAAGTTGGATCAGCCTGTAACTTCATTTTTCACTTTGATATTGAGCATTATTCCAACTCCAGACCTCCGTGGGATATTAGTTTTGATTTACGTTGATAATTTTTAGATTTTATTGTTCTCAACACATTCCACTATGCAATGAATAAAGATTTACAACTGGAATTTTTCATTCAGTGATGTCTAGTATGTGGGCTTTTAGTGTTCCCTTTATTTTTTGAGCAGCGTATATATATATATATATATATATATATATATATATATATATATATATATATATATATATATATATATATATATACACAGTCATGGCCAAAAGTATTGACACCCCTGCAATTCTGTCAGATAATACTCAGTTTCTTCCTGAAAATGATTGCAAACACAAATTCTTTGGTATTATTATCTTCATTTAATTTGTCTTAAGTGAAAAAACACAAAAAGAATTGTCCTAAAGCCAAATTAAATATAATTCCACACCAAACATAAAAAAGGGGGTGGACAAAAGTATTGGCGCTGTTCGAAAAATCATGTGATGCTTCTCTAATTTGTGTAAGTAACAGCACCTGTAACTTACCTGTGGCACCTAACAGGTGTTGGCAATAACTAAATCACACTTGCAGCCAGTTGACATGGATTAAAGTTGACTCAACCTCTGTCCTGTGTCCTTGTGTGTACCACATTAAGCATGGAGAAAAGAAAGAAGACCAAAGAACTGTCTGAGGACTTGAGAAACCAAATTGTGAGGAAGCATGAGCAATCTCAAGGCTACAAGTCCATCTCCAAAGACCTGAATGTTCCTGTGTCTACCGTGCGCAGTGTCATCAAGAAGTTTAAAGCCCATGGCACTGTGGCTAACCTCCCTAGATGTGGACGGAAAAGAAAAATTGACAAGAGATTTCAACGCAAGATTGTGCAGATTTTGGATAAAGAACCTCGACTAACATCCAAACAAGTTCAAGCTGCCCTGCAGGCCGAGGGTACAACAGTGTCAACCCCTACTATCAGTCAGCATTTGAATGAAAAGGGACTGTATGGTAGGAGACCCAAGAAGACCCCACTTCTGACACTGAGACATAAAAAAGCCAGGCTGGAGTTTGTCAAAACTTACCTGAAAAAGCCTAAAACGTTTTGGAAGAATGTTCTCTGGTCAGATGAGACAAAAGTAGAGCTTTTTGGGCAAAGGCATCAACATAGAGTTTACAGGAGAAAAAAGAGGTGTTCAAAGAAAAGAACATGGTTCCTACAGTCAAACATGGCTGAGGTTCCCTGATGTATTGGGGTTGCTTTGCTGCCTCTGGCACTGGACTGCTTGACCGTGTGTATGACATTATGAAGTCTGAAGACTACCAACAAATTTTGCAGCATAATGTAGGGCCCAGTATGAGAAAGCTGGGTCTCCCTCAGAGGTCATGGGTCTTCCAGCAGGACAATGACCCCAAAAAAACTTCAAAAAGCACTAGAAAATGGTTTGAGAGAAAGCACTGGAGACTTCTAAGGTGGCCAGCAATGAGTCCAGACCTGAATCCCATAGAACACCTGTGGAGAGATCTAAAAATAGCAGTTTGGAGAAGGCACCCTTCAAATATCAGGGACCTGGAGCAGTTTGCCAAAGAAGAATGGTCTAAAATTCCAGCAGAGCATTGTAAGATAGGGTTGAGTGAAACGGGTTGGCCATTTTCAGAAGTCGCCGACTTTTGGCAAAGTTGGGTTTCATGAAACCCGACCCGACCCCTGTGTGGGGTTGGCCATGAGGTCGGCGATCTTCTGAATCTGGTATCGGAATTCCGATACCGAGTTCCGATATGTTTGCGATATCGGGAATCGGTATCGGAATCCATATTTAAGTGTTAAATAAAGAATCAAAATAAAAAATATTGATATACTCACCCTCGGACGCGCCCTGGTACTAACCGGCAGGCTTCCTTCCTAAGAATGAGCGCGTGAATGACCTGCGGTGACGTCGCGGCTTGTGATTGGTCGCGAGCGGTCACATGGACAAGCCGCGACATCATCTAAGGTCCATCACGCGCTCATTCTTAGGAAGGAAGGCTGCCGGAAAGAAGCAGGGCGCGTCCGAGGGTGAGTATATACCTAATAGGAATATACTCACCCTCGGACGCGCCCTGCTTCTTTCCGGCAGCCTTCCTTCCTAAGAATGAGCGCGTGAAGGACCTTAGATGACGTCGCGGCTTGTCCATGTGACCGCTCGCGACCAATCACAAGCCGCGACGTCACCGCAGGTCATTCACGTGCTCATTCTTAGGAAGGAAGCCTGCCGGTTAGTACCAGGGTGCGTCCGAGGGTGAGTATATCAATATTTTTTATTTTGATTCTTTATTTTACACAATAATATGGATCCCAGGGCCTGAAGGAGAGTTTCCTCTCCTTCAGACCCTGGGAACCATAGTATCCCATTGCACTGCATTGGGTTTCGTGCTTCGGCCGACCCCAACCCCGACTTTTTTATAGGATCGGCCGATTTCACTCGACCCGACTTTTGAGAAAGTCGGGTTTCGTGAAACCCGACCCGATCCTATAAAAATAAAAGTCGCTCAACCCTATTGTAAGAAACTCATTGATGGTTACCGGAAGCGTTGGTCACAGTTATTTTGGCTAAAGGTTGTGCAACCAAGTATTAGGCTGAGGGTGCCAATACTTTTGTCTGGCCCATTATGGAGTTTTGTGTGAAATGATTAATGTTTTGCTTTTTGCTTCATTCTCTTTTGTGTTTTTTCATTTAAGACAAATTAAATGAAGATAATAATATCGAAGAATTTGTGTTTGCAATCATTTTCAGGAAAAAACTGAGTATTATCTGACAGAATTGCAGGGGTGTCAATACTTTTGCCCATCACAGTATATAGGTATATATATATATATATATACATACATATATATATATATAACGAGAGAGAGAGAGAAAGTCTACAGACACCTGTTGTAATACCAGTTTTTGATCATGCAAAAAATGTATACCAATAACAATCATTCCAGAACTTTTTCCCCTAATCTGTACAAATCTACTCAGAAACAGAATTGAAATCGTTTTGATGAGAAAATAAAAATTACAAAGCCAAAATAATGTAGCTGCATTAGTGTGGATACCCTCTTATAATTGGGGATGTGGCTGTGTTCAGAATTAGCTAACACTGTTTAAACTCATTTTAAATAATAGTCTGTACACAGCTGTCCCCATTTAAAGTGTTTCTTATTAACCCCATGTAAAGTTATACTGTTCAAGTAGAATTTTTCTGGCATTTTCTTATTGGATATTAGAGCAAAAACCATGACGCATAATTAGCTTACAACACAGCAAAGTGATCTCATTGTTGAAAGTTAGGGTACATAGTTAGGAGAAAGGTGCAAAAAAGTATGAAATATACCATGGAATATTGTGAATATGGTCATCAAGAAGTGACGTAAATTTGGCATAACAGTGAAAATGCCTAAAAAATTTATGAAAAGACAAGAAGAAAATTAGTCCAAGAGGCCTTCACTAACATTAAAGGAGCTTCTGGAATTTCTGGGAAGTACTGGTTGAGTCAAATATTACTGCATTTGACAACAATGCCCTGTATTCTTCATATGTCTGGTCTGTGATGTAGAGTGGAATTATTTTTTTTTTTACAAAGAAAAACATCCAAGCCTAGCTATGAACGCCCGGCCGCAGGAGCTGTTGGAAGCCAGAACGAGATTCTGCGAGGGTGCGAAGGGAAGGTAAGTAGGATGTTTTGTTTTTTTAATACTGGAAGCTGGTGACTGCGGATGTAACTGTGCGTGCTATAAGAGAAACGAATATTCATTGCCAGTGCAGTGAATATTTATTTTTAGCAGCGGGCACAGGCTTTAGTTGCAGCTGCCGGCTCTTGCTTCCTGTGACCTGCCGCTCCCCCATCCCTCCTGCCGTAAACATGGACAATGACTTGTGTATAAGCCGAGGGGGGCATTTTCAGCACAAAAAAATGTATATGGTATATAACAAAGTTATTTATTTTCATGTTCTATTGATTTTTTAAATAAAAATTTAAACAAAGGTTACTCTTAAGGTTGATGTGGAAGAAATAATGAACAGCTCCATATATCAGTCAATTTTTCATCAAAACCTTCCAGCCTCTGCTAAAGTGCTGAAAATGATGAGGAATGTAACCTATCAGCATAACAATGACCCTAAGCATGCCTGTACAATTTTGACCAAAACATTTTCATATAAAGGTACCGTCACATTAAGCGACGCTGCAGCGATATAGACAACGATGCCGATCGCTGCAGCGTCGCTGTTTCGTCACTGTGTGGTCGCTGGAGAGCTGTCACACAGACAGCTCTCTAGCGACCAATGATGCCGAAGTCCCCGGGTAACCAGGGTAAACATCGGGTTACTAAGCGCAGGGCCGCGCTTAGTAACCCGATGTTTACCCTGGTTACCAGTGTAAATGTAAAAAAACCCAAACACTACATACTTACATTTCGGTGTCTGTCGCGTCCCTCGGCGTCCGCTTCCCTGCACTGTGTAAGCGCCGGCCCTAAAGCAGAGCGGTGACGTCACCGCTGTGCTTTGCTTTATGGCCGGCACTGACACATTCAGTGCAGGAAGCTCTGAGCAGCAGCGCGGACGCCTGGAGACGTGACAGACATCAGAAGGTCAGTATGTACTGTTTTTTTTTTACTTTTACAATGGTAACCAGGGTAAATATCGGGTTACTAAGCGCGGCCCTGCGCTTAGTAACCCGATATTTACCCTGGTTACCATTGTAAAACATTGCTGACATCGTTGCTTTTGCTGTCAAACACAACGATACACACCGATCTGATGACCAAATAAAGTTCTGGACTTTCAGCAACAACCAGCGATATCACAGCAGGATCCAGATCGCTGCTGCGTGTCAAACACAACGATATCGCTATCCAGGACGCTGCAACGTCACGGATCGCTATCGTTATCATTGTTAAGTTGTTCAGTGTGAAGGTACCTTAAGTCCTAATAGTTTATTTTTTAATCTTTTTGTAATTTCTTAATAAAATATAAAAAAAGGTTCCTATTTAATGGATTTAACTGTCCACTCAAAGTGTCAGGAAAAATAGTCCGTTAGCTGAGTCCTCTATATTGACTGTTTTGCTATTATAAGGTAACCATATGTAACGTCTATGTTTTTACAGTGATTCCCATATTTTCTCTAATGTATTTCCAAGGATGCAGTTCAGATTAAACAATGCTTATTTGGTTGGTAAGGCCAATTTAGGGCTTGTTGATGCAGCCAAATTCTCATGATTGGTAAGCACAAAGCAAAAATGATATAAACTGCGCTTTATGCCCAGATAACTGTTTATCTGCATTCCAGATAGAAAAGATAATTTTAAAATGTAAAGCCGATTAAAGAATTGAAACATGAACATTCTTACGGTATATAAAATTGTGTTTGACACTAGAGGGCATCCAGAACAACGTCAACACGTTCTCACTAATACATTACTTCTTAATTTGATCTGCCTTTAATCAGGTGTGAAGACCTCATCGACTTTGACATCAGGTAAGAAATGTTGCCTCATATATTATGGCTATAATACTTGTTGACCTTAGCAGATAGAACGATCAAACAGACTATGCATGTCAAACTGCTATGTAAGCTACTGGAAAAACACATTTTCATATCAAACTATTTGCTAACAGCATGGTGGTACCCTTCTAACCTTATTTGGCACTAGAGCATAATTAGATACACAGGGGTGTGACTCCAATTGAAGGTGTTGGCATTGTAACACTCTGTGAAAATATTAACTATGAGGTTAACTCTGATTTTCTCTTCTTTAATTAAATGCACATGGTACTAATGAGGTAACCCACTGTTCCTTGATAGCACTAATTAGCTAAGAGAAGAGTACACTCTCACACTGCAATTTAAACCTAAAAATAAGGTTGAAATATGCTAATTGCTAGCAATTTAAAACAGTACAAGTTGAAGAACTAGTCATAATAATGGAAATGGGATGCTTTGCAGCTAGGCAGCTGAAAGTTTAGTTAAATAATAACAAGGCTGCCATTGACAATTTCATCAACATAAAATATGTAAGTTTTTACTGCAGAAAATACTAGATCAGCCATAACCTTGAAATCATTGGTTGCTAATGCAAACAACATTGTTCTTCTGGTTGTAATGGCACCTCTCAAGGGCTGGTATGTATTTACCACCAAATTAAGTTATTGAGGTTAAAATAATGGAATTGTGATTGCTAGATGACTGGGTTATATCGGTAGTTGTTGGATGCTCCCACTATGCAATGGTTATTATCTACTAAAAGTGGTCAAAAGATTGACAAGTGGTGGACTAGAAATGTGGTCTTAATCTCACAAGCCTCATTGATGTGTGTGAGGAGAGAAGGCTAGCCATTCAGCTGTGATCCCACAAAAGAACCACCATAATCCAAGTTGCTGAAATGCTTTATGTTGGCAATGATAATAAAATGTCATAAAGCAAAATGTATCATAGCTCGTTGAGCATTTTCTTTTACACCATGGATGTGTGGTGTGTGTCACTTAATTGGGAAAGAAAGCACACCAGTAGTCCGCATGTAAAAAAGGCAGGGTTGCAGGGACAGTATGGATAGGGCATAGATGTATTTAGTGGTAAGCCCCTTTAATCTTATGGGCTGACAACTATCATATATAACACCATGATGTCACTATGCATTTAATTTGCAAATACATAAAAATAAACTAGTACTCAAACTGTATAATGAGACAGTTGGGAGGAATAATGAATATCTTGCTGGTAACCATATGTGATGTATATTTAAAGAGTCCAAATGTTCTAAACTTATTTAATTATATTTTTCTGACCAATGAAGTTGAACGATCTTGGCCTCAATCAACTGTAATCTAAGACAGTCTATGTAAGATCACTTGAGATTACTTTAAATCAATCTCTAAACAACGGGTTACAATTCTAACTCCCACAGCTGGACGGACAGTAGTGGTGTCCTCATTCAGATATAGTTTACAACATATATATAGGAATGTTTTCTACTCATTCCTCAAATCATGAGTTCAAATGACTGCAAATTATAAGCAATCAATTAAAGTTTTCACATGGCATGCCTACATGTATTTGGATAGATACTTAATCTCTTCCTGTTGGAGCATTCCTGGGTCAAAGAGGTCTCTTTGGTAACCCACATTTTATTTTGACTGACTATATATTTGACAAAATCAAAAAGACCTGTAATACAGTTCATTTTCTTCACCACATTTTACTTTCTAGTGGTAAATGTACATGGCCTAAAACACTGAAAGATGTCAGGCATCTCCAATACAGCTGTAAGTGTTTCAGTAATGTTTGGAAATAATTACAGCATTGCCTACTTGAAAATTAAATAACACATCATCAAATGTTTTAAAGAGTCAATTATCAACTAAAGTATATGTAAAACAAGATAATCAAGGATGGAGTAAACAGAAACACATGTTCACACTGAAATTTTACTGACAGAGCTAAAAAAGATTTTTTTTTTCAAAGTAATCTAATCTTTTAGCATACTATGCTACAGACTCCAATTTAGCAATTTTGATAAAATAGATATTTGCATAATCTATATTTTTCAGCTGTTCTTAATTTAAAACAGCTGCAATGTAATTAGCATACCATGATGCATCGTACCAGTAGAAAATTACTCTTATGTTCAGCAGATTGATAATTTATTAACTTCTATTTAACTAACATTTTAATTACTCATGGATTGTATATGAGAGAGGTCTTATTTATTTTCAATGTTCACAATGGACATATTGTATATTTTTTTACCAGCACCAAAACCAGAGATAAATTAAGACCAGGCAGCAGATTGTAAAGTCATCATTGATCTATAAACACTATTTGCTACTGAGGCCCTTCTAAATCTTTCTATCTATATCTTTGAATATTTCTATTATGCATCATTCTAAGGGATCATGTACACGCTAGAATTTTGGTTCCGTACAACCTCTCCATCAATAGACAATAGACTTCTGTGGGAATATATTGTACCTCCGATTGCATCCATATAAATCCAGTATGTTCTATTTGAACCTTTCTCATCTAGAAGCATTGCTGTACTAAGTATTGGTATACATAGTGGATGTGGATGCTTAGGTTTATGACAATATATGCTTGTCCGTCCTCTAGTACTTCACATTGATTATAATTAGAGATAGGCAAATTTAATTCAGTGAAATTGAAATCTATATGAATTTTTTCAAAAACTCATTTCAGAATATGGATCTTTGCAGTTCACTTTACGCAAATTCAGAAAAATGTTCCTAAACTGTAGATGGCCTGCAAAATGTTAAACAACAATTTAAAAAATATGCGATAATCTAAACAAGTCCTGTTTTAGGATGAAGATGCTGGCATGCAACTACAGAAAGAAGAGGCCCTGAGGATTGGACACCAACTGGGCACCAAGAGGTGAAGATCAGTGAGGTGAGTGTTATTTTTTTCTATTTCTGACATCTTACATTTATTATGCTCTGGAGAGATTATATTATGGTCTGGAGAGAACCCAGAGCCTAATAGGGAATAATTAATTCGCAAAAATATAAATTCCTTAGAAAATAAATTTCCTGGTAAAATCCTTGTGATTTGGCAAATTTAAATTCTGTCACATCTGCTCATCTCTACTTATAATCTTTTTAACCCATTACTTGCCAAATTAAAATTTTTACAAGTACGGATTTTTCTGAAAAGGGCGTCCCAATATTCAATTAAAAATGACAATGACATCATTTCCTATTTTGAAAACATTCATTTTACAAACACAACACAAAAAATTGGACCTAATTATGAAAATTATAAAATCTTAGTTGCTAGAAGCTAAAGATTAGGTGTCCCCAAAAAAGGACATTGGTAGATAATGGGTTACCTAATCACTCCTACTTAGGAACAATATAACAAACTAACTCCAATTTGGAATTTACAACTGTTACAGCTCTGTAAAAATCTTGGTCTACACTTTTTGTTCTCAAAATAAGTAAAAAGTTCAACAAATGAATATGTATACTTTTTGGGACCCTGGCTGATACAACTGAATTCTAACCCAACCTAATGTATCTCAATTTTGTAGCAAACTTGGATATGATAGTACAACTTAGGTACTTTTTTTAGGTCGGATATTTTTGCGGTTATAGAATAAAATTAGCATTCAAAAGAAGCAACATGGTCCCCAAATATTCAGGGTGACTGCAATCAGTTTACATATTTAGACTACCACTTCAGCCAAGTCACATTATGGAGGAAGAAATAGTGTATGGCTATGTGCACAAGTTGCGGATTTTGATGCATTTCTGCTGCGTTTTTGGCTGCACGGATCTGCATCAAATCCACAGTGTAGTCCACAGCCAATGTTAGTCTATGAGAAATTGACATTTGTTGTGCACATGCTGCGGAAAACAACTCGCGGAGTCACGGCTTTTTTTTTTGCAGCATGTCAATTCTTTTGATGAATCTGCAGCATTTCTGCACCCATTGAATTCCATTGAGTCAGGCACATCTGCAGCAAACTGGCAGATGTTAAAAAGATCTGCAGTTTAGCTGCAAATGAAACACTGCAGATCGGGAGGAGGGAGTATGTGGGTGGAGCTATGTGCATGTATAGTGTGTGTGGGTGCCTGCGTGTATGTGTCTCTGTGTGTCCATGTGTGTGTGCGTGTCTTTGTAAGCAGCCATTGATAGGACTAATGCTCGCATCCAGCAATGAATGCTCACAGTGACAGCATTGCCGATGATGGGAAAGTAGTCCCATCAGACAATGCATGTGTTCAGTGATAAAAAAACATACAGAACACACAACATATAACATACAGTACATACACATAACATACAACACATAACATAGAGTACATACTTACCAAACACCTAGTCCCCGAAGCCCTCGATTCTCCTGTAATAAAAATAACATAATAAACCAACCTATTCTTACCTTTCCACCATAGTCCAGTTAATAAGGAGGGTCCCACAATGATCTCCCGTGTAGGACAGTGACATCCGGTGATGTCCATGCTTTACAAGGGTAGAGCAATGAACTGACAATGGAGGTAATCCTCCATGATGTATATCCCTCCACCGCTGCTGGGAGAGAGAGATCACAAGTTAATTTTCTCAATGGCAGCGCCCGATGTCACTGTTCTATAGGGGAGATCATCATGGGATGCTCATTATTAATTGGACTGCGTCAGACAGGGAGTATACAGTTGGTTTATTATTTTTTATTTTTTTGCAGGTGATCGATGGCTTTGGGGAATTAGGTGTGGTTGTAAGTATGGTGAAATTGAGAATATTAAAATACTTTTTTCTGGCTGTGTCTTTTTTAACTCTTTCACTACTATAGGATTAGTAATGGATAGGTGTCTTATTGACACCTCTCCATTACTAATCAGGCTTGATGACACCTTACAAAACAAAGGTGATATTAACCCCTTATTATCCCATATGCCACCGCTACAGGTCAGTGGGAAGAGAGAGGCTAAGTGCCGGAATTGCTTCATCTTACAGATGCGCTATTTCTGGGGCAGCTGGGAGCTGGTATTTGTAGCCAGGGGGGTTGATATCCATGGTCCCTTCCTAGGCTATGAATATCAGCCCGCAGCTGTCTGCATAGCCTTTGAGGCTATAATTTGTAGGGAGACCCCACATCATTTTTTTGGGGGGTCCCCCTATTTTAATAGCTGTAAAGGCTAAATATAAAGCTGCAGGCTGATATTCATAGCATGGGAAGCTCTATGGGTATTAACCCCTTCCCAGGCTACAAACATCAGCCCCCAGTCACTGGCTTTCCCACTCTGGACTTGAAAATTGTGTGGGAACCCACACAATTTTTTTATCCATTTTTTTAAATTAAACAGATATTGCGTTTAAAGTTGATGTCACACTTGCAAGAAACTCGCTTGAGTCTCGCACCTCAATACCTGGCACTGCTGCTGGCACATGGGACTGGAGTGTGTGGCTGCATGTATTTCTATGTAGCTGAACGCTCCGGTCCCAGTGCCTGCGGCAGTGCTGGGTATTGAGGTGCGAGACTTGTGGGAGTTTCTCGCAAGTGTGACCCCGGCTAACGCAGATTTTGTGTGTGTGTGTGTCTTTATTTAACTCTTTCAGTACCATTTTATTATGTTTATTACTAAACATCGGGCTTGGTATTATCTATCTATCTATAGATGTATCTATTTATCTATGGATATATCTATCTACAGATAGATATATCTATAGATAGATGGATAGATATATCTTTACATAGTTAGATATACTGTATAGATAGATATATCTATAGATAAATAGATAAATGTATAAATAGATAGATATATCTATAGATAGATAGATCTCTCTGGATCTATCTATCTATAGATATATCTATCATCTATCTATCTTTCTGTGTGTGTAAACATTATTCTTCAATGGAGTATGTAAATAAAGAGGTTGGACAAGAAATGACACCACACTTCTTTATTGTTCAATAACAGATCTTTATGTAGCTTTCAAAAATGCATACAAATCTGCATGAAACAATGCATAAAAAACACCAATAAATGCATCAAAAGCGCATCAAATCCGCACTTGCGTTTTCTGGCAAGAGAGGAAGAATCTGCACAGAAAATTCCACAGGCAAATCTACAACGTGTGCACATACCCTAAAGGTACCTTCACACTCAGCAACTTTCCAACGAGAACGACAACGATCCGTGACGTTGCATCGTCCTGGTTAGCGATCTCGTTATGTTTGACACGCAGCAGCGATCTGGATCCCGCTGTGATATCGCTGGTCGGAGCTAGAAGTCCAGAACTTTATTTGGTCGTCAGATCGGCGTGTATCGTCGTGTTTGACAGCAAAAGCAACAATCAACAATCTCTACAGCGACCTAAACAGCGACGCTCCAGCGATTGGCTCGTTGTCTATATCGCTGCAGCGTCGCTGAGTGTGACGGTACCTTAAGTCTCTGCTGGTGTCTTAATTCACTCTACACTTCAGCACAGTTTTAGACAAGAGCCACACAGCAATTTATGGCTGTACAACAAGAACAATGTCAATTTCTCATGCAGGTATGCTGAGTAGTGTTGAGCATTCCGATACCGCAAGTATCGGGTATCGGCCGATATTTGCTGTATCGGAATTCCGATACCGAGATCCGATACTTTTGTGATATCGGGAATCGATATCGGGATCGATATTAATGTGTAAAATAAAGAATAAAAGTGAAAAATATTGATATACTCACCTCTCCGACGCAGCCTGGACCTTACCGATGTAACCGGCTGCTTCCGTTCCTAAGAATGAGCGCTTGAAAGACCTTAGATGACGTCGCGGCCTGTGATTGGTCACGTGACCGCTCACGTGACCAATCACAGGACGCGACGTCATCTAAGGTCTTTCAAGCGCTCATTCTTAGGAACGGAAGCTGCCGGTTACATCGGTAAGGTCCAGGCTGCGTCGGAGAGGTGAGTATATCAATATTTTTTATTTGTATTCTTTATTTTACACATTAATATGGATCCCAGGGCCTGAAGGAGAGTTTCCTCTCCTTCAGACCCTGGGAACCATACAGGATACCTCCCGATACTTGGTGTCCCATTGACTTGTATTGGTATCGGGTATCGGTATCGGCGATATCCGATACTTTTAGGGTATCAGCCGATACTATCCGATACCGATACTTTCAAGTATCGGACGGTATCGCTCAACACTAATGCTGAGTTTTGCATTAAATGCGGAAAATCCACAAGTAAAAATGCATGTGTGTTTTTAGTAAGCAATATGCACTTTAGCTTTGTCAAAACTAAATACCAAGAAGTATCAAAAGCAAAGCAGCTTTATTTAAAATATGACACACCAAAAAGAGATGTAAACCGCAGCATCAAAAACATGAGAAAAATATATATAAAATATGCAATGAAAAAGACAAAAGTAACTTAATTTACTTAATAAGTCCATAAATGGTGCAGAAAATCTGCAACATCAAAAAACTCCCCAAAAGCTCATAGTAGAATTGTAGGCTTAGACTATGGTCCCACTGTGAGCTTTTGGCGAGTATTTGATGTTGAAGGTTTTCTGCACCATTTCTGCACATATTAAGTAAAATTAGGCTACTCACCAAAAACTCATGATGGAAAAGTAGCCAAAAGATCCCCAAAAGTCAATGAAGTCAAAGAAAAATCAAGCAGGTTTCACATTTCACATGTATGAACTATGGCACATTTAATTTCTAAATGAGTAAAAGATGCAATACATTCTTAAGTGACCCTGGCTGATAAAGTAAGTTGGTAAAAGTTCATGGACCATACAGTTGTGTAGCCAAGTTGGATATTATATCATCTAAGCAGCTATGTTCAGATCTTTTTGCCTAAAGGATAAAATTAGCTGTTAAATGAAGCTGGGGTGATCCCAGCAGAAATTATGATCACTAATATGAACTTTGTCCACTAAATAATAGCGTTTGTAAGTGGAGTGTTTTAGTTTTTAGTGTAGGAAAAGATTAACAAATTGATATACAAGTTTCTGAAAAAAGATTCAATATGATTTGTATTTTATTAAATTAAATGTCTGTTCATTCTGGGCATAGCAGTTGAGTGGGCAGACCTAATCAGTGATGGACATCTATCTATGTGCAAAGTTATACAGGGGAAGCTGATCATTGGTTAGAACCATCCCCTTACTGCTAAGCCCAAAATGAGCACAGATTTCACAATAAAATACAAATTATCTTGATTTTTTTCCCCAGACACCTACTTATTACCTCTATAAGAATCTGCCTATAGATTGCACAACTTTTCCAAAATTAACGTTTCCCTTTACGAGGTTCCAAGCAACACCTAGCCAAATGGACGTGCTTCACAAACAGCAAAAAAGATTGATTAGATTCCTCTAGAGTTTGTACGCAGTGATCTTTCATCGTTTCCACTAGAATAAAGTTGCATGTTTCTACGTGACTTAAAATATGGGTTATACCTATAGGCATAAATTTCTATTTCAGTTTTTCAGCAGCAAAATGTATTGTTTGTTTCTGTGTAATGAGTGAAAGGACCCACACGACACAGCAGTTGTGTTTAAAACATTATTAGTCCTTAAAAGGATCTCACGAATGCTTTTCTTACTTATAGATAACCTGTACAAGAATGTTTGGCCTCTAGCAACACTTTCTACCTTGAGAAGACAAGAAAGATTTTAGATTACTGTGAAAATTCCTGTTTTACAGCAAGAAGCGAGAGACAACTAAAGAGCTCTCATTTCAAAATGCTCCTGGCTTTTTTTTTTTTACTCACTTTTGTATCTACACCATCACATTAAAAATATTCAATAATAGGTAAAAGTAACAAGAATTACAGGAAGATGTACTGCTCGCCCTAAACAGATGTAAGAGAAGCCCAATGGTCCATACAATTAGAAAACCATTTATTATTTCAAGTACAATAAGTAATTTCCTTGTAGATTGTAAGCTTGCGAGCAGGGACCTCACCCCTAATGACACTGTTTAAATTGTCTTAACTTGTATTGAATTTGTCTGTACATGTCCCCGCTTAATTGTAAAGTGCTGCGGAATATCTTGGCACTATATAAATAAAAATTCTTATTATTAAAGTACTAATTTTGCATTGTTTTGTTTTATTCATGTCTAATAAAACAAATCTAAATTCAGATTGGATATATATGGCTACATTTTCATCCCTTTCCAAACATTTCTACAGTAAAATATTATTGATAATGTACAGTGACATATCTATGTATAACCTGGGCAATCATGGTTGGCTGGCAGGACTAAAACTACCTTTTCTGTAAAAGAAAACAGCCAGGATGTATCGATAATAGGTACAAAGGTTCCAATTGCACCAGGGCCCTGGAGACCTGTGTTAGTTGGGTGCCCTGTTGAAGGGTTTGCATTGGAGTATACAAGCTTCAAGCTACGCCACTGAAAACAGCAGATGGCTCACAATTGGGAATTCCTTCACAGATTATGCCTTTGGGTCCAGTAACTAAAAGCTAGTCATTTACTTTTATATTATATAAGATACGTTAAACACAGAAAAGTGTAGTTAACCCCTTTCTGCCATTAGACATACTATCCCATCGAGGTGACATGGGACTTAATTCCCAGGGACGGGACAGTACGTCATAGGTGATCGGTTGCGCTCACAGGGGAGCGTGGCCGATCGTGGCCGGGTGTCAGCTGATTATTACAGATGACATCAGGCACTATGTGCCAGGAGCAGTCACGGACCGCTCCCGGAACATTAACCCCCAGAACACTGAGATCAAATATGATTGCAGCGTTTCAGCGGCATAGGGAAGCATCGCTCAAGGAGGGGGCTCCCTGCGTGCTTCCCTGAGACCCTCGGAACAACACGATGTGGTCGCGTTGTTCTGAGCGTCTCCTACATCTTCCCCCCTGCAGGCCCTGGATCCAAGATTGCCACGGGGGGCCCTCTGGGTCCTGCAGAGAGGTGGCTTACAAGCACCTGCTGAGAGCAGGTGCCGGCAAGCCTGCAGCACTGCCTGTCAGATCGCTGATCTGACACAGTGCTGTGAAAAGTGTCATATCAGCGATATGACACTATAAAAATGATGTCCCACCCTGGGACAAAGTAAAAAAAAAAATATTTACATGTGTAAAAAAAAATAAAAAAATCCTAAATAAAGGAAAAAAGATATTGTTCCAATAAATAAATTTCTTTATGTAAATAAAAAACAAAATAAAAGTACACATATTTAGTATCGCCGTGTCCGTAGCGACCCGACCTATAAAACTGTAACAATAGTTAATTCCTTCAGTGAACACCATAAAAAAAGAGGCAAAAAACAACGCTTTATTATCATACCGCGATCAAAAAGATGGATATAAATAAACATGGTACCGCCGAAAACGTCATCTTGTCCCGCAAAAAACGAGCCACCATACAGTGTCATCAGCTTAAAAATAAAAAAGTTATAGCCCTCAGAATAAAGTGATGCAAAAATAATTATTTTCTCTATAAAATAGCTTTTATTGAATAAAAGCTCCAAAACATAAAAAAAAGATATAAATGAGGTATCGGTGTAATCGTACTGACCCGAAGAATAAAACTGCTTTATCAATTTTACCAAGCGTGGAATGGTATAAACGCCCCACCCCAAAAGAAATTCAAGAATTGCTGGTTTTTGTTCATTCTGCCTAACAAAAATCGGAATAAAATACGATCAAAAAATGTAATGTGCCTGAAAATGGTACCAATAAAAACGTCAATCATCCCGCAAAAAACAAGACTGCACTTGACTCTGTGGACCAAAATATGGAAAAATTATAGCTCTCAAAATGTGGTAAGGCAAAAACTATTTTTTGCAATAAAAAGCGTCTTTTAGTGTGTGACAGCTACCAAACATAAAAACTCGCTATAAAAACCCGCTATAAATAGTAAATCAAACCCCCCTATATCACCGCCTTAGAAAGGGAAAAATAATAAATTTTAAAAAAATGTATTTATTTCTTTTTTCCCATTAGAAGGATGAGGCCAAATAATCATTTGAGAGATTTTACCAACATTCTGGCGTAAATTGCTTTGAAAAGTCACAAAATTATCGAGTTGCGCAAAGCTTTTGTGTCTTTTAGCAATTTCACACTAATTTTACTCAGTTCCACCTAAATGGGAAGAGTGGATGTGGGTGTGGGTAGGGGCATGAGGGCACAGCTCATCTAATTCCCTGATTGAAGGGAAATTGTAACCTGAGAAGCAGCAGTTGGTTTTCCTGTTTTGTCTGCACACTCACTTATCATAATTGACTTCTGCTTTCTCCCTTAAGGCTGAGTCACACATAACGATATCGTTAACGATATCGTTGCAACGTCACTCTTTTGGTGACGTAGCAACGATCCCGCTAACGATCTCATTATGTGTGACAGCGACCAACGATCAGGCCCCTGCTGGGAGATCGTTGGTCGATGGAATTGATCAGTACATTTTTTTGGTCGCTGATCACCCACTGTCATCGCTGGATCGGCGTGTGTGATGCCAATCCAGCGATGTGTTCACTTGTAACCAGGGTAAATATCGGGTTACTAAGCGCAGGGCCGCGCTTGGTAACCCGATATTTACCCTGGTTACCATTGTAAAAGTTAAAAAAAAAAACAGTACATACTCACATTCTGATGTCTGTCACGTCCCCCGCCGGCGTCCACAGGGTTAAAACTGCTTTCGGCAGGAGCGCTGCTAATATGCACGCGCTGCTGCAGAGAGCTTCAGTGCACTGACTGTGTCACCACTGTTACTGCCAGCGCTGAACCCTGTGGACGCCGGCAGGGGATGTGACAGACATCAGAATGTGAGTATGTAGTGTTTTTTATTTTTACTTTTACAATGGTAACCAGGGTAAATATCGGGTTACTAAGCGCGACCCTGCACTTTAGTAACCCGATGTTTACCCTGGTTACCCGGGTGCTGCAGGGGGACTTCGGCATCGTTGAAGACAGTTTCAACGATGCCGAAGTCATTCCCCTGATCGTTGGTCACTGGAGAGAGCTGTCTGTGTGACAGCTCCCCAGTGACCACACAACGACTTACCAACGATCACGGCCAGGTCGTATCGCTGGTCGTGATCATTGGTAAGTCGTTTAGTGTAACGATACCTTTAGTCAGATGTGATATGTGGCGACCATCAACTTGAGCAGCTCTGCACGGTCAGACACAGCCATTACACAGTACACAGTAGGGGCACATTTATAAGATTATCTTAGCACAGGAACAATTTTTTTTAATACATTCAATTGTGGAAATTATTATTGTTCCAAGATCTATTGGTTAAAATGTGCTTTGTTTATGGGACAATCTCTTTAATTCCTAATACATGCATTCTCAAAAGTGGAGGTCCAAGGAGGTATGGTTACAGGACTGCAAAGCTTGTAGACAAACTAGAGACTGCTGGCTATACTGTATTTTCTAGTTAAACCAAATATTATACATAAATTATCAACATGTAAAGTAACTATTTTAGTGTACTACATTACAAAAATACACCCCTGCTCTATTATTGTATAGACCCATTACCCATTTGCTTTAGAGAAAGTCTTTTATGACATTTTAATTAAATTAGCTTTCATTAAATGAGCAAAAAGGCTATATATGCCTAATAATATTTAGGATTGGCTTTAATAGACATCAGATGCATTATAGCAAAAAAAGGGGGACAATAGGTTTGCTATAAAAAAGGTCACATGCTACTGTTATTGGGAATATGTCATTTTATTTCTTATATTTTATTTTTTTTAATTTTCCAAAATAAAATCAAATAAATAAACTTGCAAATTTTCACACTAGTATAATGCTAGACTCACATCTACTTTTCTTTTCAGCAGCCATAACGTGATAGGCTGCAATAAATTGCCACTGACTCATTCAATTTCAACAGGAGATGTTTATTGGCCTGCTCTGATCTAAGTAAAGGTTATTATGAAAGGAGGTAAAGAAGGTGAGCTGTGACCATCACCTATGGTGAATGGCGGATCCTCTTTTATATACTACACAAAGAGGACATACAATTTAAAAGTTTTGAAGTTTAGTATAGTATATATATATATATATATATACACTCACCGGCCACTTTATTAGGTACACCATGCTAGTAACGGGTTGGACCCCCTTTTGCCTTCAGAACTGCCTCAATTCTTCGTGGCATAGATTCAACAAGGTGCTGGAAGCATTCCTCAGAGATTTTGGTCCATATTGACATGATGGCATCACACAGTTGCCGCAGATTTGTCGGCTGCACATCCCAAAGATGCTCCATACAAGGCAGGATGGATCCATGCTTTCATGTTGTTTACGCCAAATTCTGACCCTACCATCCAAATGTCGCAGCAGAAATCGAGACTCATCAGACCAAGCAACGTTTTTCCAATCTTCTACTGTCCAATTTCGATGAGCTTGTACAAATTGTAGCCTCAGTTTCCTGTTCTTAGCTGAAAGGAGTGGTACCCGGTGTGGTCTTCTGCTGCTGTAGCCCATCTGTCTCAAAGTTCGATGCACTGTGCGTTCAGAGATGCTCTTAGGCCTACCTTGGTTGTAACGGGTGGCGATTTGAGTCACTGTTGCCTTTCTATCAGCTCGAACCAGTCTGCCCATTCTCCTCTGACCTCTGGCATCAACAAGGCATTTCCGCCCACAGAACTGCCGCTCACTGGATTTTTTTTCTTTTTCGGACCATTCTCTGTAAACCCTAGAGATGGTTGTGCGTGAAAATCCCAGTAGATCAGCAGTTTCTGAAATACTCAGACCAGCCCTTCTGGCACCAACAACCATGCCACGTTCAAAGGCACTCAAATCACCTTTCTTCCCCATACTGATGCTCGGTTTGAACTGCAGGAGATTGTCTTGACCATGTCTACATGCCTAAATGCACTGAGTTGCCGCCATGTGATTGGCTGATTAGAAATTAAGTGTTAACAAGAAGTTGGACAGGTGTACCTAATAAAGTGGCCGGTGAGTGTATATATATATATATATATATATGTATATATAAGCCATTATCTGATGACACATTGCCTTTAAGTTATCCATAGAAAAGTAGTTTTATTCCCTGGCATAAAGCACATACGGGAGTTTTTAATTTCTTAATTATCAGGTTCAGTTTACAAGTTAGATCTATACACACAGTTCTTTTTCCCAGGTGCACGTCAGAAGAAAAGCTGGTTTTAGTGTTATTTTCATCTATATAATGCCTCTTAATATACAGTTCTCAAGGAAAATTAGCAGAAGAAAATTCACAATGTCTTACTTGAAACTTATTGTGCCAGGATTAGTTTGCATTGGTGATGTGGTAATGGGTACTCAAGTCACAAGTGGAATGTGATCACTGAACATTCATAATCAACATTATTCTGTACAATGGCTTAGAGGACATAAAGTGCTGGGCAAAGCGGTTCAATCTACATATATGAGAGAGAAAAGAATAAATGCAAACGTGAATTAGGATTTTTTTCTGTATATATGTTGAGTAAAAAATAATACATTATGTGAAGCAGTATGTCTTGTTCAATCACATGTTCATATGGCTAATACTCTGCTTTTACATTTTATGCCCTATTAAATGTATCACTGATGTACAGTTTACAATATTACCATGGTCAATAAACTAGTGGCTTTTTACATGTTTACATGAATTTCTTGCTTAACTGTCATCTAACTTTAACCGTTAAAAAAAAACAAGAAGTTAATAAATAAATGCAAATTGACACTTATTAAAAATGTTATTTTTTAATACACTCATGGTAAGTCAAATCTATAATTTTATGTGAAAAAATATTTTTCTCTCTGCTTAAGAAATAATAATACATGCAGATTTATCAGGGTTATTAGCAAAGAACAAAGACAATCAGGTAATAATGGAACTCATATGTAACATTCAGGGATACTGTAATATAACAAGCAATATTTATAATAAAGTGTCTACAATTTAAAAAATTGCAGAACTGTTTTTTTTTTCTGACATAGAAAACTATGTCTTTAGTGGGTAGAAGGATGAGGCCATTTAATCATTTGAGAGATTTTACCAACATTCTGGCATAAATTGTTTTGAAAAGTCACAAAATTATCAAGTTGCGCAAAGCTTTTGTGTCTTTTGGCAATTTCACACTAATTTTACTCAGTTCCACCTAAATGAGAAGAGTTAGGGCCAGATGTGGGTGTGGGTAGGGGCATGAGGGCACAGCTCCTCTAATTCCCTGATTGGAGTTAGATTTGGTCAAAATGCATGGAGGTGTACATCACTTGTCAGACGTGGCTGATTCATTAAGAGGAATGCACCTAAAAAATGAATCAGCAGCATCTGACTCCAACACATCCCCTCATCCATACCAGCATGAACATCGCCAGTCTTGATAAATTGGGGCCATATAGTAGCTTATTAATAATTACAGCTTATTTATTTATAACTATTACAAATTATCCAACTAGGATTTGTTTCTGCAACTGGTTACCAAACTATCAAGAATTAAAATGTGTGATTGTTTGACCATAACCAGTGATTTATACTATAAAGTCATCACAAAACTGTCATATCAGTTACATGTAAACATTATTCCATAAGTGAGAATGTATTTACTCACCGCATCAAAGTTTGAATATCTTGATTACAATTTTGGAGACCATTTGATTAATGCAATTTTTAACAATAAAAGTGATCTAAGAATCATATTCCAAAGCAAAAGTATTATTTATGTGTTGGAATAGTAAATAGTTACATACTATTTTTTAATGCAATTTCCTACAGCTGTTGTGTTACTGTTAATGACTATCTGAAATTCTAGAACTGATCAGATTTTTAGAAGCCCTAGTTAAAATAGCTAAAAGTAAGCTGTAATTTCCTATAAATACACAAACTCATCAATGATACTAAGTTATTAGTATATCTTAATAGGACATATTGGTAATCAAATGGCTGAATTCATTCATTCAGGTACCACTGTGTAATAAATGAATACCCTACTAATACATTTATGCTAATATTTAACCCCTTCCCGACCTGTGATGCCACGTAGGCGTCTTGAAAGTCAGTGCCAATCCGACCTGTGACGCCGATGTGTCGTCATGGCGGGATTGCGTTACTGCAGGTCGGGTGACCGGGGTCACTGAAATGTCACCCGATATGCAGGTACAGGAGGACCTGTACTTGAGCCCAGTGAGGTGGCTTTGCCCCCCTGTAGCTACAATCGCTTCTGGTGACCTCTTTGTCACCCCACATATCTAATTGGAGCTAGAGTCCATGTGAGGCTATCTCTCCAATCAGTTGTGGAGGGGCGGAGTAAACTATGGCTGCCTCACTCTTCAGCTGCATCTCATCTGTGGAAGCTGAAGAGCGAGGTGCCTGCTTGCTGCCCTTCCACCAAGCGACAGCGATCACCGCTGCTGCTGCTGCCATTCGGTTTTCCCCTCTGCTGCTCTCTGCTCCCCATGATGTCCAATTCCACCCCAACCTCCGCTCCCTCCCCCTGCCTTGGTGATCACTTCCTGCCCCTGACCACCCCCCTGCTGCTGCTACTGCCGGCTCCATCTCCATCTGCTGCTGCATCTCCTCAGCCCACCTCCTGCACCCCCATGCATGACAGTGCTCCCTGCCCCTGGTGATCACCCCGATTGTCCCATGCCCCAGTGCTTGCCCCCTGCCCCGATGATTGCCCCCTGATCCAATGATTGCCCCGCTGATTGCCCCCTGCCCTGGTGATCACCCCCTGCCCCGTTGATCACCCCCCTGCCCCGGTGATCACCCCCTGCCCCCTAATCACCCCCCTGCTGCTGCCAGCTCCATCTCCACCTCATCTCCATCTGCTGCTGCATCTTTTGAGCCCCATCCTGCCCCCCATGCCTGACAGTGCCCCCCTGCCCCCGGTGATCACCCCCCGCCCCAGTGATCACCCCGATCGTGCCATGCCCCGGTACTCACCCCTTGGCCCATTGATCTCCCCCCTGCCCCACTAATCACCCCCTGCCCTGGTGATCGCCTCCCTGCCCCGGTGATTGCCCCGCTGATTGCCCCCTGTCCCACTGATCGAACCCCTGCCTCGGTGATCATCCCCTGCCCTGGTGATCACCCCGATTGTCCCATGCCCCAGTGCTTGCCCTCTGCCCCGATGATTGCCCCCTGATCCAATGATTGCCCCACTAATTGCCTCCTGCCCTGGTGATCACCACCCTGCCCCGTTGATCACCACCCTGCCCCACTGATTGAACCCCTGCCCCGGTGATCACCCCCTGCCCCCCTGATCACCCCCCTGCTGCTGCAAGCTCCATCTCCACCTCATCTCCATCTGCTGCTGCATTTACTCAGCCCCATCCTGCCCCCCCATGCCTGACAGTGCCCCCCTGTCCCCAGTGATCACCCCCTGCCCCAGTGATCACCCCGATCGTGCCATGCCCCGGTACTCACCCCTTGCTCCGTTGATCGCCCCCTGCCCTGGTGATCACCCCCCTGCCCCACTGATTGCCCCCCTGCCCCACTGATTGAAACCCTGCCTTGGGGATCATCCCCTGCCCTGGTGATCACCTCCCTGCCCCAGTGATCACCCCTTCCACCCCAGTTTTCCCCTTAGGTTTAGAGTTGGGCTAAATGGAGTTGGGCTAAAGTTAGGGTTAGGGTTGGGGCTAAAATTAGGATTGGGTTGGGGCTAAAGTTAGGGTTAGGGATGGGATTAGGGTTGGGGTTAGGCTACTTTCACACTAGCGTCGGGCTCGGCCCGTCGCAGTGCGTCGGGCCGTGGTCACCGACGCTAGCGTTGTCTCCGCCGCACAACGGGGGCAGCGGATGCATTTTTCCAGTGCATCCCCTGCCCCATTGTGAGGTGTGGGGAGGTTTGGGCGGAGTTCTGGCCGCGCATGCGCGGTCGGAAAAAGCGGACAGTCGGGAGCAAAAAACGTTACATGTAACGTTTTTTGCTCCCGGCGGACCGCCAAAACACGGCGCAACCATCTCACGACGGTTGTGACGTTTGGCAATCCGTCGCAATGCGTCGCTAATGTTAGTCAATGGAGAAAAAACACATCCTGCAAGCACTTTTGCAGGATGCGTTTTTTCTGCAAAACGACGCATTGTGAAGGATTGCAGTTAACGCTAGTTTGAAAGTAGTCTTAGGGTAAAGGTTAGGGTTAGGGGTGTGTTAGGGTTAGGTTTGTGGTTAGGGTTGGGATTAGAGGTGTGTTAGGGTTAGGTATGTGGTTAGGTTGGGGTTAGGGTTGGAGCTAGAATTGGGGGGTTTCCACTGTTTAGGCACATCAGGGGCTCTCCAAATGCGACATGATGCCCGCGGACCATTCCATCAAAGTCTACATTCCAAAACGTCACTACTTCCCTTCTGAGCCCTGACGTGTGCCCATACAGTAGTTTTCTACCACATATGGGGTATCAGCATACTCAGGACAAATTGGACAACAACTTTTGTGGTCTAAATTCTCCTGTTATCCTTGGGAAAATAAAAAATTGCGGACTAAAAGATCATGTTTATGGAAAAAAAAAAAATTTTTATTTTCACGCCCAGGCGCTATAAACTTTAGTGAAACACCTGGGGGTTCAAAGTTCTCACCACACATCTATATAAGTTCCTTGGGGGGTCTAGGTTCCAAAATGTGGTCACTTGTGGGGGTGCTCCAATTTTTAGGCACACAGAAGCCATCCATACGCGACATGGTGTCCGGTAACGATTGGAGCTAATTTTCCATTCAAAAAGTCAAATGGCGCTCCATCCCTTCCAAGCCCTGCTGTGTGCCCAAACAGTGGTTTACCCCCACATATGAGGTATCAGTGTACTCAGGAGAAATTGTCCAAAAATTTCAGAATCCATTTTATCCTGTTGGCCTCCTGTTGGAGGCAAAAAATTTTTTTTGTGAAAAAAAGTACTTTTTTCATTTTTACGGATCAATTTGTGAAGCACCTGGGGGTTCAAAGTGCTCACTATGCATCTAGATAAGTTCCTTGGGGGGTATAGTTTTCAAAATAGGGTAACTTGTGGAGGAGTTCCAATGTGTAGGCACACAGGGGCTCTCCATACGAGACATGGTGCCCACTAACGATTGGAGCTAATTTTCCATTTAAAAAGTCAAATGGCGCTCCTTCCCTTCCAAGCCCTGATGTGCACCCAAACAGTTGTTTATGACCACATGTGAGGTATCAGTGTACTCATGAGAAATTGCCCAACAAATTTTATGATCCATTTTATCCTGTTGCCCTTGAGAAAATGAAAAAATTTAGGCTAAAATAACATTTTTGTTGAAAAAATTAAAAAGTCCATTTTTTTCTTCCACGTTGCTTTAGTTCCTGTGAAGAACCTGAAGGGTTAATAATCTTCTTGAATGTAGTTTTGAGTAGCTTGAGGGGTGCAGTTTTTGGAATGGTGTCATTTTTGGGTGCTTTCTGTCATGTATGCCTCTCAAATCAACTCCAAATGTGATGTGGTCACTAAAAGAATGGTTTTGTAAATTTTGCTGGAAAAAATGAGAAATTGCTGATAAAATTTGAACCCTTATAACTTCCTAACAAAATGTTTTTTTTCCCAAAATTGTGCTGATGTAAAGTAGACATGTGGGAAATGTTATTTATTAACTAATTTGTGTCACATAACCCTCCGGTTTAACAAAATAAAAATTAAATATGTGAAAATTGCTAAATTTTTGCCAAATTCCCAATTTTTTCACAAATAATCACAAAAATTATCCCCTAAATTCACCACTAACATGAAGCCCAATATGTCGCGAAAAAAAACAACCTCAGAATTGCTAGGATCTGTTGAAGCGTTCCTGAGTAGTGTTGAGCGATACCGTCCGATACTTGAAAGTATCGGTATCGGAAAGTATCGGCCGATACCGGCAAAGTATCGGATCCAATCCGATACCGATACCCGATACCAATACAAGTCAATGGGACTCAGGTATCGGACGGTATTCCTGATGGTTCCCAGGGTCTGAAGGAGAGGAAACTCTCCTTCAGGCCCTGGGAACCATATTAATGTGTAAAAGAAAGAATTAAAATAAAAAATATCGCTATACTCACCTGTCCGACGCAGCCGGGACCTCAGCGAGGGAACCGGCAGCGTTGTTTGTTTAAAATTCGCGCTTTTACTTGGTTACGTGAGGTCCCGGCTTGTGATTGGTCAGGGCGGCCATGTTGCCGGGACGCGGACCAATCACAGCAAGCCGTGACGAAATTACGTCACGGCTTGCTGTGATTGGTCCGCGTCCCGGCAACATGGCCGCCATTAACCAATCACAAGCCGTGACGTCACGGGAGGCTGGACATGCGCGTATTTTGAAAAGCGCGCGTGTCCAGCCTCCAGTGACGTCCCGGCTTATGATTGGTCACGGCGCCATGTTGCCGGGACGCGGACCAATCACAGCAAGCCGTGACGAAATTACGTCACGGCTTGCTGTGATTGGTCCGCGTCCCGGCAACATGGCCGCCATTAACCAATCACAAGCCGTGACGTCACGGGAGGCTGGACACGCGCGCTTTTCAAAATACGCGCATGTCCAGCCTCCCGTGACGTCCCGGCTTGTGATTGGTTAATGGCGGCCATGTTGCCGGGACGTCACTGGAGGCTGGACACGCGCGCTTTTCAAAATACGCGCATGTCCAGCCTCCCGTGACGTCCCGGCTTGTGATTGGTTAATGGCGGCCATGTTGCCGGGACGTCACTGGAGGCTGGACACGCGCGCTTTTCAAAATACGCGCATGTCCAGCCTCCCGTGACGTCACGGCTTGTGATTGGTTAATGGCGGCCATGTTGCCGGGACGCGGACCAATCACAGCAAGCCGTGACGTAATTTCGTCACGGCTTGCTGTGATTGGTCCGCGTCCCGGCAACATGGCCGCCCTGACCAATCACAAGCCGGGACTTCACGTAACCAAGTAAAAGCGCGAAATTTAAACAAACAACGCTGCCGGTTCCCTCGCTGAGGTCCCGGCTGCGTCGGACAGGTGAGTATAGCGATATTTTTTATTTTAATTCTCTTTTTTACACATTATTACATTAATGTTGTTGCGATACCCGATACCCGATACCACAAAAGTATCGGATCTCGGTATCGGAAATTCCGATACAGCAAGTATCGGCCGATACCCGATACTTGCAGTATCGGAATGCTCAACACTATTCCTGAGTTATTACCTCATAAAGGGACTCTGGTCAGAAATGCAAAAAATGGCCAGGTCATTAAGGTCAAAATAGGCTGGGTTATAAAGAATTACATTTGTTAAATGTTAACACAATAAGGAGCACTAAGGTGCCATGAATAATTATTTTCTCTACAAAGTGACTCTATGACAAATATTCACATACTTATAAAGTTATGTACCTTAACAATCACTTAGTGTTTTTGTAATGGGTGATGTTGCTGGTGATTAGTTTACAGCTATGTTTTGGTATTTGTGTAGAGAAACCTTCAGAAAAAAAAGCTTCTTCTCAAAGAACAAGCTGTTGTTAAAGGTACCGTCACACTAGGCGATATCGCCAGCGATCCGTGACGTTGCAGCGACCTGGATAGCGATATCGCTGTAATTGACACGCAGCAGCGATCTGGATCCCGCTGTGAAATTGCTGGTCGCTGCTAGAAGGTCTGCACTTTATTTGGTCGCTAGGTCGCCGTGTATCGCCGTGTTTGACAGCAAAAGCAAGGATACCAGCGATATTTTACACTGGTAACCAGGGTAAACATCGGGTTACTAAGCGCAGGGCCGCGCTTAGTAACCCGATGTTTACCCTGGTTACCAGCGTAAAAGTTAAAAAAACAAACAGCACATACTCACCAGCGCGTCCCCCAGCCTCTGCTTCCTGACACTGACTGAGCGCCGGCCCTAAACTGAAAGTGAAAGCACAGCGGTGACGTCACCGCTGTGCTGTTAGGGCCGGAGCTCAGTCAGTGTCAGGAAGCAGAGGCTGGGGGACGCGCTGGTGAGTATGTGCTGTTTGTTTTTTTAACTTTTACGCTGGTAACCAGGGTAAACATCGGGTTACTAAGCGCGGCCCTGCGCTTAGCAACCCGATGCTTACCCTGGTTACCCGGGGACCTCGGCATCGTTGGTCGCTGGAGAGCGGTCTGTGTGACAGCTCTCCAGCGACCAAACAGCGACGCTGCAGCGATCGGCATCGCTGTCGCTATCGCTGCAGCGTCGCTTAATGTGACGGTACCTTAACAGTTTCTTATCTTAGAGCAGCCTCCCATGGCTGAGATTGGAAGAAGTTTTATTAGTGCAATCCCTAACTTTCTTTATTGGGCTTTCCTGAGGGCTAGATCATAGATTGGGCATCCTCTTTGAAGAAATAGCTGTGCTGTTTAATAGACCTCTGCTTAGGATGCACAAGATGCTGCCCTGGTTGAAGGTTGTATGATAGTAGCACAGAGAATAAAATACTAGCAAACAGGAGTAATATAAAGTTCTTATCTATTAATTCCTTCATCAGATTAAAAAATGGAACAAAAGTAATAAGATAGCATGGACTAATTTAAAACTGTAATATATAATATGTTTTCTTTTAAATACACTACATAACAAAAAACTACACATATTAGGTATCCAATAGAGATGAGCAGATTAGATGAGATTCAAATTCACAAAATCACTAGGATTTTGCAGAGGAATTCAATTTGCAGCACATTTTTTTTTCTCTCCAAATTGAATATCCTTTATTATGCTATGGGATATAGAGAAACCTTAGAGCATAATATACATAAGATGTAAAAAAAAGAAAACAACTAACATTCATCTCATTGCTCACTTCTCTGGCCACATCTGCTACTCACTGTCTCCCGTACAGTACACATTTCTGCGGAGGAGGGGGTCAGGGAGCTTGACTGTGGCGTTGAATGCTATAGACTGAGGCTGAAAGTAATGAGACCAGGTGGGTGCCGATCCTGCTGGTGAACACAGCCGTGAACAGTAGAAGATAAAAAGGGGACTCTCCAGCACACCAACAAAATAAGTGAAAATATACGCTATTTAGGCACAATACTGCAGCAGTAAGAAGAGATGCCAAAGACCAAACAGGGAAATGTGAGCTGTAGAGATAAGCAATGAGAATTTTTTTTGTCTGCTTTTTAACCAGATAGCTGCCATTTTGCTGAATTTCACGTCAAGCACATTGCAAGAAAATTTGTATTCTCGAGAATTGAGTAGAATTCGCCCGTCTATAGAATCCACATCTGAGGATTTGCTAATTAGAGATGTGAGCTAAAGTGTCCCCTACTTAGCTCACTATGAGCATCATATATCACTGGTCTTCAGTGAAAACTTTACCACAAACCCATGAAGTACTCTAACATATGCATAGAAACGGCAGCCGCTAAAGGGCCTTATTCTAAGACCGGGATCACACATATGCGAGATACGGCTGAGTCTCGCAGGTGAAAACCCAACTCTGGCACCGGCACTCCAGAGCAGATCGTGCAGCTCCATGTATTGCTGTGCGGCTGCACACTCCGCTCCGGAGTGCCGGCGCCAGAGCTGGGTTTTCACCTGCAAGACTCGGCCGTATCTCGCATATGTGTGATCCCGGCCTAACAGTGATCGTAAATAAGGTAACAGCACCCCCCAGAGTCAGAAAATCTCTGTGTTTTCAGCTACTGGGGGTATCTGGGACCCTGGAGAACACAATCAGGGTCTCCATGTCAGAGGAGAGAGAATTGGTGTCCCCAAGCTCCCTATGGTACTTTAGTACTGGATCCGCCATCCACCGGAACTCCTCCACCTATTCATGAAATAAAATTGTGGGCGCAAGCGCAGGGCACGTGTTGAGATGTGCTTGCCATCACCAGAAACCGCATTAGATTTTATTATTGCTTCCTGACTATTCACCACTGTGATAGACCCTATCACAGTGAACAAAAGCCCAACAATTAGTTAACAGGACAGGACTTCGACTATGCCTCACTGTGCACCCACTTGATCATCCCCTCCATGTCATCCCCTTAGTCAGATTAAAACTTTTTATTTTATAATTTGTAGTTCTTTCATTCTTTGCCATTTAGGTTAGAGTTAGGCTTAGGGTTAAGGTTAGTCTTAAGGTTAGGCTTAGGGTTATAGTTAGGTTTAGGGTTTTTTCAAAAGATACAAAACAAAATGACAACACTATGATGACATATTCAACATGACAACCTAATGTTACCAAAGTCTGTGTGGCACCTGTGGGTTCAAAATGCTCACTATAACCCTAAAATCCTTGATGGGTGTAGTTTTCAAAATGGGGTCATTTGTCGGGGTTTGTGCTGTTTAGGCACCCTAGGGACCCTGCAAATGCATCATGGCTAGTGTTGAGCGATACCTTGCGATACTCAAAGGTATCGGTATCGGATGGGATTTGCCGATATCCAAAAAATATCGGATATCGCTGATACCGATACCCGATACCAATGCAAGTCAATGGGACACAAGTATCGGAAGGTATCCTGGATGGTTCCCAGGGTCTGAAGGAGAGGAAACTCTCCTTCAGGCCCTGGGATCCATATTCATGTAAAAAATAAAGAATTAAAATAAAAAATATGGATATACTCACCCCTCCGGCGGCCCCTGGACCTTAGCGATGTAATCGGCAGCCTCCGTTCCTAAGAATGAAGAGTGAAGGACCTTCGATGACATCGCGGCTTGTGATTGGTCGCGTGACCGCTCATGTGACCGCTCACGCGACCAATCACAAGCCGCGACGTCATCGCAGGTCCTAAACTCACTGCATTCTTAGGAACAGAGGCTGCCGGTTACATCGCTAAGGTCCAGGGGCCGCCGGAGGGGTGAGTATATCCATATTTTTTATTTTAATTCTTTATTTTTTACATGAATATGGATCCCAGGGCCTGAAGGAGAGTCTCCTCTCCTCCAGACCCTGGGAACCATACATTGAGAACTTCCGATTCCGATTTCCGATATCACAAAAATATCGGAACTCGGTATCGGAATTCCGATACAGCAAATATCGGCCGATACCCGATACTTGCGGTATCGGAATGCTCAACACTAATCATGGCACCCGCATTCTATTTCAGCTAATATTGTGTTCCAAAATAAATATTGCTCCTTCCATTACGAGCCCTGCCATTTGTCCAAACAGAAAATTTTGATGCAATCTATGGGTCCATAGTGGTGTTACCTCTTGCAAACGTTAAAAAATTGGGGCTAAAGCAACCTTTTAGAGGTAAAATTTAAATGCATTTAAAGGAAGGATTAAAAAACTTTTGACAGCAGTTTTGAAGTAGTTGAGCGTTGCAGTTTTTAATATGGCATCACTTTTGGGGAGTTTCCAATATATAAGCCCCTCAAAGGCCATTGAAATCCATTTAGGATTAAGTCCATTTAGGTCTCTAATGAAACAGGTTATGTAAATTTGTTGAAAGGAGAAATTGCTGTTATACTTTTAACCCCTCTAATATCCTAACAAAATAAAAATGAAATGTTATTTATTATTTTGTACAGCATGACTAACTGGTTTAAGAATATAAAGATTGAAAGTTTGAAAATTGTGATTTTTTTTCAAAATTCAAGCCAAAATTTAGATATTTTCTTAAATAAATGCAAGTATATTGAACAAATCTTGCACTTTTTTTGCAATTTCACCACACTTGGAATTTTATATCCGGTTTCTAGTACACAACATGGTAAAACCAATGGTGTCGTTCAAAAGTACAACTCATTCCACAAAAAACAAGCCCTAACACAGCTACATTGACGGAAAAATAAAAAAGGTATGGCTCTGAGATGAAGGGGAGCAAAAAACAGAAACACAAAACCGAAAAAAGTTCTGGTGGTTAAGGGGTGAAACAGCAGCCATGGAAGCTAGCACAAATGGCTGCTGTTAGAAGTAAAAGCTGGCTAACACAGGTGACCCCTGCTATGTGTGCAGCAGTTCAACACCCATTACATGATGTATTAGTACATCATAAAGAGGGAAGGGGTTAATCAGTAGTCTAGATTCCTTTTTTGCACACTATTTGGGTAATCTCTTCTCTGGATTCTTTGTTTTATGTTAGGTGTCCAGTTCCCGCTGCTGAAAAGGGGGAATTTCGAACCATGTACTCTGCAGTCTCCCATTCTTCCTCAGCCGCAGAGGAGCCTGTCCGGCAGAGACGTCGGTCCCAGCATCTGGTTCAAGCTGATACTGTGCGTCTGATTACTGCTGCCATCCCAGGTTCAGCCATTGTAACCAGCATTGATCAGCAGCGAGCAGACACTCCAGGGACTAAGTCCTGCTTTTTGACTACTGAGCATGCCCGTGGGATGACCTCTCATTGGAGGCCGGAGGTCACATGCTCAGGTCTTGTAGTGGCTCTGATTGGACCACTGGGAAGGTCCCGGAAGGCTGCATCTATAAAAGGTTCACATGACCGCTGGGCCATGCGCTAGTATAAGCCTAATATCTAGTGATGAGCGAATATACTCGTTACTCGAGATTTCCCGAGCACGCTCGGGTGTCCTCCGAGTATTTTTTAGTGCTCGGAGTTTTAGTTTTTATTGCCGCAGCTGAATGATTATATCTGTTAGCCAGCATAAGTGTTGTGAATTTGCTTTTTGCTCCCTCTAGTGGTTACTAGTTTTTTGACTCTGGTTTTTCTGTCATTCCTTTTATCCGCACCTGGGTCGTTAGTTAGGGGTGTTGCTATATAAGCTCCCTGGACCTTCAGTTCAATGCCTGGCAACGTAGTTATCAGAGCTAGTCTGCTGTGCTCTTGTCTACTGATCCTGGTTCCAGTTATATCAGCTAAGTCTGCCTTTTGCTTTTTGCTATTTGTTTTGGTTTTGTATTTTTGTCCAGCTTGTTCCAAATCTATATCCTGACCTTTGCTGGAAGCTCTAGGGGGCTGGTGTTCTCCCCCAGGACCGTTAGACGGTTCGGGGGTTCTTGAATTTCCAGTGTGGATTTTGATAGGGTTTTTGTTGACCATATAAGTTACCTTTCTTTATTCTGCTATCAGTAAGTGGGCCTCTCTGTGCTAAACCTGGTTCATTTCTGTGTTTGTCATTTCCTCTTACCTCACCGTCATTATTTGTGGGGGGCTTCTATCCAGCTTTGGGGTCCCCTTCTCTGGAGGCAAGAAAGGTCTTTGTTTTCCTCTACTAGGGGTAGCTAGATTCTCCGGCTGGCGCGTGTCATCTAGAATCAACGTAGGAATGATCCCCGGCTACTTCTAGTGTTGGCGTTAGGAGTAGATATATGGTCAACCCAGTTACCACTGCCCTATGAGCTGGATTTTTGTATTCTGCAGACATCCACGTTCCTCTGAGACCCTCGCCATTGGGGTCATAACAGTTTGCCAGGCCCGTATTAAAGGTTTAATGCATTGCAGAAGAGGGATTATAAGAAAGAAGATTCTGAGTTTTTTTTTTTTCTCCTTCCCCTTTACCTCAGAGTGGCTATGCTTGCTGCAGACATGAATGTCCAGACCTTGATTACAAGTGTGGACCAGCTGGCTACTCGTGTGCAGGGCATACAAGACTATGTTATCAGAAATCCTAGGTCAGAACCTAAAATACCGATTCCTGAACTGTTTTCCGGAGACAGGTTTAAGTTTAGGAATTTCGTGAATAATTGTAAATTGTTTTTGTCCCTGAGACCCTGTTCATCAGGAGATTCTGCTCAGCAAGTAAAAATTGTTATTTCGTTCTTACGGGGCGACCCTCAGGATTGGGCTTTTTCGCTGGCGCCAGGAGATCCGGCATTGGCTGATCTTGATGCGTTTTTTCTGGCGCTCGGTTTACTTTATGAGGAACCCAATCTTGAGATTCAGGCAGAAAAGGCCTTGCTGTCTATGTCTCAGGGGCAGGACGAGGCTGAAGTGTATTGCCAAAAATTTCGGAAATGGTCCGTGCTGACACATTGGAACGAGTGTGCACTGGCCGCTAATTTTAGAAATGGCCTTTCTGAAGCCATTAAGAATGTTATGGTGGGTTTTCCCATTCCCACAGGTCTGAATGATACTATGGCACTGGCTATTCAAATTGACCGGCGGTTGCGGGAGCGCAAAACCGCAAATTCCCTCATGGTGTTGTCTGAACAGACACCTAATTCGGTGCAATGTGATAGAAAAACCGCAAATTCCCTCATGGTGTTGTCTGAACAGACACCTGATTTAATGCAATGTGATAGAATCCTGACTAGAAATGAGCGGAAAATTCATAGACGCCGGAATGGCTTGTGCTACTACTGTGGTGATTCTACACATGTTATCTCAGCATGCTCTAAACGTATAGCTAAGGTTGTTAGTCCTGTCACCGTTGGTAATTTGCAACCTAAATTTATTCTGTCTGTGACTTTGATTTGCTCACTGTCATCTTATCCTGTCATGGCGTTTGTAGATTCAGGTGCTGCCCTGAGTCTCATGGATCTCTCATTTGCTAAGCGCTGTGGATTTACTCTTGAACCATTAGAAAATCCTATTCCTCTTAGGGGTATTGATGCTACACCATTGGCAGCAAATAAACCGCAGTATTGGACTCAGGTTACCATGTGCATGACTCCTGAACACCGCGAGGTGATACGTTTCCTGGTTTTACATAAAATGCATGATTTGGTCGTTTTAGGGCTGCCATGGTTACAGACCCATAATCCAGTCCTGGACTGGAAGGCTATGTCAGTCTCAAGTTGGGGCTGTCGTGGTATTCATGAGGATTCCCTGCCTGTGTCTATTGCTTCTTCTACGCCTTCGGAAGTTCCGGAGTATTTGTCTGATTATCAGGATGTCTTCAGTGAGTCTGAGTCCAGTGCACTGCCTCCTCATAGGGACTGTGACTGTGCTATAGATTTGATCCCAGGCAGTAAATTTCCTAAGGGAAGACTGTTTAATCTGTCGGTACCTGAACATACCGCTATGCGTTCATATATCAAGGAGTCTCTGGAAAAAGGACATATTCGTCCGTCTTCTTCCCCTCTTGGTGCGGGATTCTTTTTTGTGGCAAAAAAGGACGGATCTTTGAGACCTTGTATTGATTATCGGCTTTTAAATAAGATCACTGTCAAATTTCAGTATCCTTTACCGCTGTTGTCTGACTTGTTTGCCCGGATTAAGGGTGCCAAGTGGTTCACCAAGATAGACCTTCGTGGTGCGTACAACCTTGTGCGCATTAAGCAAGGTGATGAATGGAAAACCGCATTCAATACGCCCGAAGGTCATTTTGAGTACTTGGTGATGCCTTTTGGGCTCTCCAATGCGCCTTCAGTTTTTCAGTCCTTTATGCATGACATTTTCCGGAAGTATCTGGATACATTTTTGATTGTTTATCTGGATGATATTTTGTTTTTTTCTGATAATTGGGATTCGCATGTGGAGCAGGTCAGGTTGGTCTTTAAAATTTTGCGTGAAAATTCTTTGTTTGTCAAGGGCTCAAAGTGTCTCTTTGGTGTACAGAAGGTTCCCTTTTTGGGGTTCATTTTTTCCCCTTCTGCTGTGGAGATGGACCCAGTCAAGGTCCGAGCTATTCTTGATTGGACTCAGCCCTCGTCAGTTAAGAGTCTTCAGAAGTTCTTGGGCTTCGCTAACTTCTACCGTTGTTTTATCGCTAATTTTTCTAGCATTGTGAAACCTTTGACGGATATGACCAAGAAGGGCTCCGATGTAGCTAACTGGGCTCCTGCTGCCGTGGAGGCTTTCCAGGAGTTGAAACGCCGGTTTACTTCGGCGCCTGTTTTGTGCCAGCCTGACGTCTCACTTCCCTTTCAGGTTGAGGTGGATGCTTCGGAGATTGGGGCAGGGGCCGTTTTGTCGCAGAGAGGCCCTGGTTGCTCTGTTATGAAACCTTGTGCCTTTTTCTCTAGGAAGTTTTCGCCTGCCGAGCGAAATTATGATGTGGGCAATCGGGAGTTGTTGGCCATGAAATGGGCATTTGAGGAGTGGCGTCATTGGCTCGAGGGTGCTAAGCATCGTGTGGTGGTCTTGACTGATCACAAAAATCTGATGTATCTCGAGTCTGCTAAACGCCTTAATCCGAGACAGGCCCGCTGGTCATTGTTTTTCTCCCGCTTTGATTTTGTTGTCTCGTATTTACCAGGTTCAAAGAATGTGAAGGCCGATGCTCTTTCTAGGAGCTTTGTGCCTGATGCTCCTGGAGTCGCTGATCCTGTTGGTATTCTTAAAGATGGAGTTATCTTGTCAGCTATTTCTCCGGATCTGCGACGTGTGTTGCAGAGATTTCAGGCTGATAGGCCTGAGTCTTGTCCACCTGACAGACTGTTTGTCCCGGATAAGTGGACCAGCAGAGTCATTTCCGAGGTTCATTCCTCGGTGTTGGCAGGTCACCCGGGAATTTTTGGCACCAGAGATCTGGTGGCCAGGTCCTTTTGGTGGCCTTCCTTGTCAAGGGATGTGCGGTCATTTGTGCAGTCCTGTGGGACTTGTGCTCGAGCTAAGCCTTGCTGTTCTCGTGCCAGCGGTTTGCTCTTGCCCTTGCCTGTCCCGAAGAGACCTTGGACACATATCTCCATGGATTTCATTTCTGATCTTCCGCTATCTCAGGGCATGTCCGTTATCTGGGTGATATGTGATCGCTTCTCCAAGATGGTCCATTTGGTTCCTTTGCCTAAGCTGCCTTCCTCTTCCGATCTGGTTCCTGTGTTTTTTCAGAACGTGGTTCGTTTGCACGGCATCCCTGAGAATATTGTGTCAGACAGAGGATCCCAGTTCGTTTCCAGGTTCTGGCGATCCTTTTGTAGTAGGATGGGCATTGATTTGTCGTTTTCGTCTGCTTTCCATCCTCAGACTAATGGACAGACGGAGCGAACCAATCAGACTTTGGAGGCTTATTTGAGGTGTTTTGTCTCTGCTGATCAGGACGATTGGGTGACATTCTTGCCGTTGGCTGAGTTTGCCCTTAATAATCGGGCTAGTTCCGCCACCTTGGTTTCGCCTTTTTTCTGCAACTCTGGTTTCCATCCTCGCTTTTCTTCGGGTCATGTGGAGCCTTCTGACTGTCCTGGGGTGGATTCTGTGGTGGATAGGTTGCAGCAGATCTGGAATCATGTGGTGGACAACTTGAAGTTGTCACAGGAGAAGGCTCAGCGCTTTGCCAACCGCCGCCGCGGTGTGGGTCCCCGACTACGCGTTGGGGATTTGGTGTGGCTTTCTTCCCGCTTTGTTCCTATGAAGGTCTCCTCTCCCAAATTTAAACCTCGTTTTATTGGGCCTTACAAGATATTGGAAATCCTTAATCCTGTATCTTTTCGTCTGGATCTTCCTGTGTCGTTTGCTATTCACAATGTATTTCATAGGTCCTTGTTGCGGCGGTACATTGTGCCTGTAGTTCCTTCTGCTGAGCCTCCTGCTCCGGTGTTGGTTGAGGGCGAGTTGGAGTACGTGGTGGAGAAGATCTTGGATTCTCGCCTCTCCAGGCGGAGGCTTCAGTACCTGGTCAAGTGGAAGGGCTATGGTCAGGAGGATAATTCCTGGGTGGTCGCCTCTGATGTTCATGCGGCCGATTTAGTTCGTGCCTTTCATGCCGCTCATCCTGATCGCCCTGGTGGTCGTGGTGAGGGTTCGGTGACCCCTCACTAAGGGGGGGGTACTGTTGTGAATTTGCTTTTTGCTCCCTCTAGTGGTTACTAGTTTTTTGACTCTGGTTTTTCTGTCATTCCTTTTATCCGCACCTGGGTCGTTAGTTAGGGGTGTTGCTATATAAGCTCCCTGGACCTTCAGTTCAATGCCTGGCAACGTAGTTATCAGAGCTAGTCTGCTGTGCTCTTGTCTACTGATCCTGGTTCCAGTTATATCAGCTAAGTCTGCCTTTTGCTTTTTGCTATTTGTTTTGGTTTTGTATTTTTGTCCAGCTTGTTCCAAATCTATATCCTGACCTTTGCTGGAAGCTCTAGGGGGCTGGTGTTCTCCCCCCGGACCGTTAGACGGTTCGGGGGTTCTTGAATTTCCAGTGTGGATTTTGATAGGGTTTTTGTTGACCATATAAGTTACCTTTCTTTATTCTGCTATCAGTAAGTGGGCCTCTCTGTGCTAAACCTGGTTCATTTCTGTGTTTGTCATTTCCTCTTACCTCACCGTCATTATTTGTGGGGGGCTTCTATCCAGCTTTGGGGTCCCCTTCTCTGGAGGCAAGAAAGGTCTTTGTTTTCCTCTACTAGGGGTAGCTAGATTCTCCGGCTGGCGCGTGTCATCTAGAATCAACGTAGGAATGATCCCCGGCTACTTCTAGTGTTGGCGTTAGGAGTAGATATATGGTCAACCCAGTTACCACTGCCCTATGAGCTGGATTTTTGTATTCTGCAGACTTCCACGTTCCTCTGAGACCCTCGCCATTGGGGTCATAACACATAAGTACATGTGGGGGTTGCCTGGTTGCTAGGGAATCCCCACATGTACTTATGCTGGCTAACAGATGTAAATCATTCAGCTGCAGCGCTAAAAACTAAAACTCCGAGCACTAAAAAATACTCGGAGGACACCCGAGCATGCTCTGGAAATCTCAAGTAACGAGTATATTCGCTCATCACTACTAATATTGTGTGTGTGGATGCGTGTATGTTATCTGGTGAAAGCTCCTAATTATCCCATTCCCTAGTGTTGCTGTATATGGATCGGTGTTTGGAGCTGACTAGTGCCAGATAGAGCAATCCAGCACAAGAGCATGAAATACTGCGTCTTTTCAGCAGCGTTCGCCAGTGCGGCACAGTGTGCAACTAGTGCGCAACTAGTGCACTTTCCAGGCCCTAGTTAGGGTGGTTAATGCATCTGCCAGAGCGGCGCTGCACGCACCTAGTGAACTAAATTTATTAGCATTAAGTTTTCCCCTGGCACCACAGTCGGTCTAGAGGGACTCTAACCCAGGGTCCTTGGGGCAGAGTCCTGTGACCAAACACTAGCGTTCACTCTGCGGTATTGCGGTCCTGTGATGCAACAGGGTTCGCCTCCTTACCGGGTGAAGCTAACCCGTATGTGCTCACATTATACCGCCATACACTGTCCACCATTCCCGAGCAGCAGGTGTCATCTCTGCACGGTGGACCCCAGACTATGAACGCACCTTATATCTTCCTTAATATTATTTGGTGCGTTCCACCAGCCCTAACAGATGTGTCTTCTCTATACAAACTTACTTCCCCAAAATATATGTCCCCAAAATATTGCATATCATTAAGCATGCTTTACATGAAGGAGGGCTAGATTTTCGGCTAGATTGGTGACACTAAATGTAGGGTAGAGTAGGGGATCATGGTAGAAGGGAAATCTGAGCAGCTTTTGAATACTGGGTTATTATAAAATTAGAGCTATTGGGTCTTAATGGGAAAATGAGTTTTCAGTTTATCAATTATCACTGAAATTACAGATATGATTGTATGAGCAAATACAGAAGGAAAACAAAAGTTGTACCCATTGAATGGATATAGCGGTTAAATAAATTATTATTGAAAGGAAAGTGATTTTAATCATTCATCTTTATCAACTGTAAAGTACATGTAAAAGTGCTTTTTAAAGGGACTCAGCTCAGAATGACTGTTCAAACCAAGTATAGACCCTCAGTGCTCAATGGCAGGGCCAATCATTTAAATACACCTTCCCATCTGCTTATTTTCTTTCAATCTCTAGCCCCCCTTATCTGATTGACCGCTCTGGCTTCATAGGGCCAGAGAAGGGTGAAGATAGCTTGAAAACGAAGAGATAGGAAGGTGCATATAATTGTCTGGCCCCACCATGAAGCACAGAGTGCCTCTACTTGGATAGGACAATGATTCAGTGCTGAGTCTCTTTATAGGTTTTCATGTAGCTGCGGTGAAGATAAAGTTCTAGGAGAAACAGATGGAAACCTAAGAACCCACTATAAATACAATAGTCGCATTTTCTAAACCACTCAAGGTATTACCCTTAAGACAATACTGGCAATAGTCATAGTAAGTTCCTACAAAGCTAACTTGCCCCACACACACACACACACACAAAAAACAGGAATTATGCAGCTCCATAGAAGGAAAAATTAAAAAGTTATGCTTCTGAGATAATACCGTTATATAAGGGAAAGGATGTCACATTAGATGAATTCTCAATGAATCTGCCAATTTTAGCAGGACCAGATGACCGTCTAATACGAACTTCCTCTCTCACTGATGGTAAAAGTCAGGGGTTCACTCCCATCTCCCTTTCACTCTTTTTGAATACTTGCACCCTAAGCTGAGCGGCAAGTGTATGTAGGTATCAGAAGAAATAGCTGTCAACTTTACAAAGAAATAGTGAGCCTTAGTGGGGAAAGAAGATGGGGAAGCAAGATATCTGTCAAAATGCTTCCCCCTTAAAATAATAAAATGGAGCTGTATTGGCATTCACCTCGCCCTTCCTGTTAGTAAATATCAGCTAAAATGTCGAAAATTAGCAGATATAAGAAACTTAAAGACAAAATTCATGGAAAGATCTTGTTGTTATACATGACAAATGTAGTTAACTTTTGTGCGATGATTTCACATTATTTCTACTGATACAAAATCCTCCAGCGATAATAAATTAAACATTCAAAGTTCAATTTGTGCTAGAGCATGAGTATTCTCCACTTCTGAGAGGGGGAAAACAGGTACACTTCTCTGACAGCATTTTCATGGTATCCTTCGGGAGACAGTTCCTCACTTGCTCTCTGTATTATTTAAAACTAAAGTTATGAATTAAGATGTTGCCACAAGCCAATTGAGTAAACTGGAATGACTACTCAGCTGCAGGTAAAAAAATGAACTTTTTATGTCTAAAAAAAAATAAAATGTTAGAAACAAGGGGAATCTACTTTTGAAAAGCACAAATAATATTGTATCCCAAACAATATACAGTTACTTGCCTTGAGGACTCCCGTGTTTTATTTCTTTGTGCAACTTTTATGCCTTCAAGGACTTTTTAAAGACACTTTCCTTTCAATAAGACATCATGCAGCAGAATCAGAATAAAGTTTAAAATTCTTAGCGAAGTATTACATTTATGTTGTCAGTAGCATATCTATATTTCCCTGATCTTCTACAATGCAATTAAACAACACAAATCAACTTGTTATTTAATGACCAGATTACAGCATACAGTACAACAGTATATCACCCGTCATGTCCTACTATTGTAAGCATCATATTATACCATGTCCTTCATTAGAACATACTGTACCTGCAGTGGTCTTTGTTTTTCACTACTCTTTGGAGACTTCAATCCACTCGTTTGCTGTTGTAAAAGAAGCTGTCTTGCTGCTTGGAGAGCCTAGGCACAAACAATAGATAAGAGAAATGAGGCCCTCAATGGGTTATACTTATTTATACACAAAACATTTTAATCTTGAGAATATACAACATAAGAACAATAAGACAAAACAACTGCTTCATTTACAAATATGATGTTTAGATATGTCCTGAAGACTAGCACTATTAGGGTACTGTCACACATTGAAATTTCCATCGCTACGACGTTACGATTCGTGACGTTCTAGCGATATCGTTACGATATCGCTGTGTCTGACACGCTACTGCGATCAGACACCCTGCTGAGAATCGTACGTCGTAGCAGATCGTTTGGAACTTTCTTTCGTCTCTTGATCACCCGCTGACATCGCTGGATCGTTGTGTGTGACAGCGATCCAGCGATGTCTTCGCTTGTAACCAGGGTAAACATCGGGTAACTAAGCGCAGGGCCGCGCTTAGTAACCCGATGTTTACCCTGGTTACCAGCGTAAACGTAAAAAAACAAACCGTACATGCTCACCCGTCGGTGTCCTTCAGGTCCCTTGCCGTCTGCTTCCTGCTCTGAGTGCCGGCCGGAAAGTGAGAGCAGATCACAGCGGTGCTGCGATCTGCTCTCACTGTACGGCTGCACTCAGAGCAGGAAGCAGACGGCAAGGGACCTGAAGGACACCGACGGGTGAGTATGTACTGTTTGTTTTTTTACGTTTACGCTGGTAACCAGGGTAAACATCGGGTTACTAAGCGCGGCCCTGCGCTTAGTTACCCGATGTTTACCCTGGTTACCCGGGGACTTCGGCATCGCTCCAGCGCCGTGATTGCAACGTGTGACCGCAGTCTACGACGCTGGAGCGATGATTATACGACGCTGCGACGTCACGAATCGTGCCGTCGCAGCGATGAAAATTTCAATGTGTGACGGTACCCTTAGAGCCTATTATAATTACAACTTACAATTATAATTAATATTAATTAAAAGTAGTACTTCCCTAAGAGTCTTTAAGATCTCTCTCTAGAGCCTTCAGCTATCATTAGCAGTGATACCCCCATGCTGGATCAAAATAAATCTCCTGATCACCTCAAAAGTATTTATTTCAATTCTCAGGCATATTTTCTGCTTTAAGGTAAAATGGACAAAGATCAGCATAATTTGTACATAGGAAATGATTAGTAAGAAGGTAGCGTTAGAGGGTGCAAAGTAACAGTTTAAATTCAGGCCTAGGTATTACATGAGATGGAAGTTCAAGGTATGTAGGGACCCGGCTACAGAATAAAATACTGTGTCCTGGTGATTAGCATGTATCTAAGTATTATAGATGGAACAAGATATGTAGGGACCATTGATCTAGGCTGCTGTACACACATACAGCAGCCCTACCCTGCTCCAGGCTCTGTTTGATTTGTGCACCTGTGTCTGGGCCTGTCTCACTCTTTATCTGTGGTGCTGGTCAGGCAGTGTGGAGGTCAGATCTGAAATGTCTATGTTTGGATCTGGTCGACCTTTATCTGCTCATACAGTTTCTGGCACCATGGGAGTAATTCTGAAATGCTACAGGTACAGTTTGCATTCAATATGGTCCTGCTTTTAATACATTTAGGAGGCCGTAATGGCACAGCGAATATAAAAAACGTAAAGTGGGATTAATGTGGTCTTGCTTCCAACATATTTAGGAGGCCATAATGGCACAGTGAATATAAAAATCGTAGAGTAGGACTGCCCCTTTATGAGAATGCCTTGGCGTGGCGGAGTGGCTCAAAGAATTGATCAATTGTTAGCTAAATGTCTCATTTTGATATACAGTTAGAAATTAATATGTGCATGTGCACTTTTTGTATTGCGTTCTGACCATAAGCAGCGCTGGCTTCTGCCCTTTTTTTTATATAGGGACCACACTGCTGATTTAACACTGTGTCCTGGTGATTGGCATGTATCTAAGTATTATAGATGGAGCAAGGTATGTAGGGGCCCGGCTGCAGATTTAGCACTGTGTCCTGGTAATTGACATGTATCTAAGAATAACAGATGGAACAAGGTATGTAGGGGCCAGGCTGCAGATTTAGCACTGTGTCCTTGTGACTGGCATGTATCTAAGTATTACAGATGGAACAAGGTATGTAGGGGCCCTGCTGCAGATTTAACACTGGGTCCTGGTGATTGGCATGCATCTAGGTATTACAGTTGGAATAAGGTATGTAGGGGCCCTGCTGCAGATTTAGCACTGGGTCCTGGTGATTGGCATGTACCGTATATACTCGAGTATAAGCCGACCAGAGCATAAGCCGAGGCACCTAATTTTGCCACAGAAAACTGGGTAAGCTTATTGACTTGAGTATAAGCCGCATATGTATTGTCCCCTCATCCCTATCCCAGTATGCGTGGTTCCCCCATCCTGTCCAGCTCTATGAGGCTCCCACTGTTGTATGCATGCCCCCCCATCCCATCTTGTATGTGTGGCTCCCCCATCCCATCTTGTATGCATGGCTCGGCTCCCCCTCCAATCCTTGTATGCATGGCTCCCCTTGACCCATCTTGTATGCATGGCTGGGCTCCCTCATCCCATCCTTGTATGCATGGCTTAGCTCGGCTCCCCCCGTCCTCCCCCATCATATTCACCCTCCACGTGCTGTTGCTGAACGTCCCTCATCTTTGTTGTCCTGGTGCTGGAGCCCTTCCTGTGCTTAGCAGTCATGTGGTACCACTCATTAAGGTAATTAATATGTGCTCCACGCCTATGGGAGTGGAGACACACACTTATTCATTACCTTAATGAGCAGCACCATGTGACCGCTCAAGCACAGGAAGCGCTGCCGCACCAGGACAATGGAGATGCAGGGACGTTCAGTGATGGTGGGAGAGTGAGTATGATGTCACAGCCGCTGGCTCCTACCGCAGCTCCGCCGCTCCCCTCCCCTTCCCCCACAGGTTTTCAGGACCATGACTCGTGTATAAGCCAAGGGAGCATTTTCAGCACAAAAAAAGTGCTGAAAACCTCGGCTTATACACGAGTATATACGGTAGATGGAACAAGGTACTGTATGTAGGGGCACGGCTGCAGATTTAGCACTAGGTCCTGGTGATTGGCATGTATCTAAATATTATAGGTGGAATAAGGTATGTAGGGGCCCTGCAGCGGTTTAGCACTGGGTCTTGGTGATTGGCATGTATCAAAAGGTATAGGTGTTGTTACCTGTTTATTCCATATGCTGCTTCTAACATAGTGTTATTCCAATTAGGATATTTTTCAAGATATTAGTTCTAGAAATCCTATCATGCACAATACCACATGCTGCAGCAAAAAAGCTACATGTCACAAGGAATGATAATACATTTTCTGTAAAGCACTCTTACCCATTTACCTACAATGAACTATCTGAGCAATTACTCCAGTACAGATTCACAAATACAATATGATGGATATGTCTGTCAAATATTCACTAAACTGAAAAGGGCAAAGATAGTGAAAAGAGGGTAATTTATGCATACGAGTGCTCTGACATGCTTAAAGAACAGCTGTTCTATCAATTTTTACATTTATACTTTAATAAAAAATATATGTATTATTCACTGGCCCTTTAGAGGGCATAGCTCCATAAAAGCATTTGCTGCATCCTGTTACAGAATTGGTGGATATTTCTTCTAAAGGTACCGTCACATTAAGCGACGCTGCAGCGATAGCGACAACGATGCCGATCGCTGCAGCGTTGCTGTTTGGTCGCTGGAGAGCTGTCACACAGACCGCTCTCCAGCGACCAACGATGCCGAGGTCCCCGGGTAACCAGGGTAAACATCGGGTTGCTAAGCGCAGGGCCGCGCTTAGTAACCCGATGTTTACCCTGGTTACCATCGTAAAAGTAAAAAAAACAAACAGTACATACTCACCTGCGCGTCCCCCGGCGTCCGCTTCCCTGCACTGTGTGAGCGCCGGCCCTAACAGCAGAGCGGTGACGTCACCGCTGTGCTTTTACTTTCACTTTAGGGCCGGCGCTCAGTCAGAGCAGGAAGCGGACGGCGGGGGACGCGCAGGCGAGTATGTACTGTTTGTTTGTTTTACTTTTACGATGGTAACCAGGGTAAACATTGGGTTACTAAGCGCGGCCCTGCGCTTAGTAACACGATATTTACCCTGGTTACCAGCGTAAAACATCGCTGGTATCGTTGCTTTTGGTGTCAAACCTGACGATAAATGCCGGTCTGACGACCAAATAAAGTTCTGAACTTTATTCAACGACCAGCGATATCACAGCAGGATCCTGATCGCTGCTGCGTGTCAAACTAAACGATATCGCTAGCCAGGATGCTGCAACGTCACGGATCGCTAGCGATATCGTTTAGTGTGAAGGTACCTTAACATAAACCACACATTTCAATGGAAAAGCTGAAAGTAATTACTTTCAACACAAATGCATACAGCATTGTTTCTTATCCTGGGTCTCCTCTAAACCTACCTAGGGGTCACCCAGAACCCAGCACCTATCATTTTAAAAGTAGAGCTGGCAAACAGATTGCTTCCTGCTTAAAGACACTTAGCCTTGCAGAAATTCTAGAATACTTAACCCAAACTAAGGGTACCGTCACACATTGAAATTTCCATCGCTACGACGTTACGATTCGTGACGTTCTAGCGATATCGTTACGATATCGCAGTGTCTGACACGCAGCAGCGATCAGGGATCCTGCTGAGAATCGTACGTCGTAGCAGATCGTATGGAACTTTCTTTCGTCGCTTGATCACCCGCTGACATCGCTGGATCGTTGTGTGTGACAGCGATCCAGCGATGTCTTCGCTTGTAACCAGGGTAAACATCGGGTAACTAAGCGCAGGGCCGCGCTTAGTAACCCGATGTTTACCCTGGTTACAAGCGTAAACGTAAAAAAACAAACCGTACATGCTCACCCGTCGGTGTCCTTCAGGTCCCTTGCCGTCTGCTTCCTGCTCTGAGTGCCGGCCGGAAAGTGAGAGCAGATCACAGCGGTGCTGCGCTCTGCTCTCACTGTACGGCTGCACTCAGAGCAGGAAGCAGACGGCAAGGGACCTGAAGGACACCGACGGGTGAGTATGTACTGTTTGTTTTTTTACGTTTACGCTGGTAACCAGGGTAAACATCGGGTTACTAAGCGCGGCCCTGCGCTTAGTTACCCGATGTTTACCCTGGTTACCCGGGGACTTCGGCATCGCTCCAGCGCCGTGATTGCAACGTGTGACCGCAGTCTACGACGCTGGAGCGATATTCATACGATCGCTGCGACGTCATGGATCGTGCCGTCGCAGCGATGAAAATTTCAATGTGTGACGGTACCCTTACACCAAGTTTTTTTGAAAGAGGAACAAGAATAGTGGTTATAACCAATGATAGTGAGCTTAGGAGTCATAGCCAAAGTATGAACAATGGCCATAGCCAAGACTCAATCTAAAGTTACAGGCCAAACCAACATCAACAGCTTAAGAAAAAGAAGAATTTACAAAATCCCCCTTCTCCTAAATTTCTGATGTTACATGGAATACCAACTGGTGTCATGGTGCCAACTGTCAGCCACACACATGTTTATAAATGTAGGCAGAGAACCGCTCGATATGGTAAATGGTATAAGTATATAAAAGTAACTCAAACACGTTTTTGAAACCGAGAGCGATGCTTACTAGTGAAAGTGTTAGGCAGGGGGCATCGGGTTGGATCCTATAAAACCCCCAACATGGGTTTTGCTAGTTGATGCTTGCTTTCTCATCCCCTTGAGGAAAAAGTATCAACAAGCGAAACATGCGTTAGGGGCTTTATAGGATCCGACCCGATGCCTCTTGTCTACCACTTTCACTGGTAAGCGTCGCTCTCGGTTTCATAAACGTGTTTGAGTTACTTTTACATACTTATACCATTTACCATATTGAGCGGTTCTCTGCCTATATTTATATACATGTGTGGGGCTGACAGTTGGCACCGGTGTCACTCCTTTTCCCACTCCTGTGCACTTTAACTACCATATTTCTTATATATTGTTGTTTAATATTTTAATGCATGTTTAACAATAAAATACCTTTTAAACCAATACACTCCTTTGTTCTCCTCCTTTATTATCTGCAAAGAGTTTGTAGGTTCTCCCCGTGTTTGTGTGGGTTTACTCCTGGTACTCCGTTTTTTTCCCAGACTCCAAAGACATACTGATGGGGAAACTAGATGATTAGCCCCATGGGGACAATTTTGATAATGTCTGTAAAGTGCTATGGAATTAGTGGCGCTATATCAGTGAGTAAAATAAATAAATACATAGATAAATATATAATAATGGTAGAGAATGTACGCACGTTTAATCAAGCTTCCAGGCAACTACGGTAGTTTCTGCCCAGTGCTGTCCTTAAGGTAATGTCACACTAAGCGACGCTGCAGCGATACAGACAAGGATGCTGATCACTGCAGCGTCGCTGTTTGGTCACTGGAGAGCTGTCACACAGACCGCTCTCCAGCGACCAACGATGCCGAGTTCCCCGGGTAACCAGGGTAAACATCGGGTTACTAAGCGCAGGGCCGCGCTTAGTAACCCGATGTTTACCCTGGTTACCAGCGTAAAATGTAAAAAAAACAAACAGTACATACTTACATTCGCGTCCCCCGGTGTCCGCTTCCTGCACTGACTGAGCACCGGCCCTAACAGCAGAGCGGTGACGTCACCGCTGTGCTGTACTTTCACTTTCACTTTACGGCGCTCAGTCAGTGTGGGAAGCGGACGCCGGGGGACGCGAAGGTGAGTATGTAGTTTGTTTTTTTTACATTTTACACTGGTAACCAGGGTAAACATCGCGTTACTAAGCGCGGCCCTGCGCTTAGTAACCCGATGTTTACCCTGGTTACCAGTGTAAAACATCGCTGGTATCATTGCTTTTGGTGTCAAACACAACGATACACGCCGGTCTGACGACCAAATAAAGTTCTGAACTTTGTTCAATGACTAGCGATATCACAGCAGGATCCTGATCGCTGCTGCATGTCAAACTAAACGATATCGCTAGCCAGGACGCTGCAACGTCACGGATCGCTAGCGATATCATTTGTGTGACGGTACCTTTAGTCTGAGACAGACTAGTTTCTGACGACTGGTCTGAAACTAGTTGCCTGGTTTAATGATTAGACGTGCATCCATTCTCTACCATTATTATATATTTTTAATAATTTTTTGCTGCTCCTTGCCACTCATGATTTTTATCTGAAGAATTAACTTGTGCCGTGCACCAGACAGGTGAGCTCATTGCTCCTTTATTTATTTCTTACTATCAATTTAAATAGTTGTAATGGTAGACTTTGACTAACATGTGTAAGGCATGGCAGGCCTAACAATCATTCAACAGCATTTTAACTATTAGCAAATTTCTAACAAATGTGGCTACCTTAAGATATTCCATTATTTGCATTCTGAACATCTACTGATCCGATAACTTGCAATTTATTACATTTTAACCCCTTCATGACCCTGGGTATTTTCGTTTTTCGCTCCCCTCATTCCCAGAGCCATAACTTTTTTATTTTTCCGTCAATATTGCCATATGGGGCTTATTTTTCGCGTAACTAGCTGTACTTTTGAACGACATCATTGGTTTTAGCATGTCTTGTACTAGAAAACAGGAAAAAAATTCCAAGTGCGGTGAAATTGAAAACAAAAGTGCAATCCCACACTGGTTTTTTATTTGGCTTTTTTGCTAGGTTCGCTAAATGCTAAAACTGACCTGCCATTATGATTCCACAGGTCATTACGAGTTAATAGACACCAAACAGGTTATTTTTTATCTAAGTGGTGAAAAAAATTCCAAACTTTGCTAAAAAAAATAATATTGCGAAATATTCTGTTACCCGTAGCGTCTTAATTTTTCATGATCTGGGGTCAGGCAAGGGCTTATTTTTTGAGCACTGATCTGACCTTTTTAATCATACCATATTGGTTCAGATATGTTCTTTTGATCGCCTGTTATTGCATTTTAATGCAATGTCGTGGCGACCAAAAAAACAATTCTGGCGCTCCTAATTTGTTTCTCGCTATGCCGTTTACCTTTCTCACTACAGCGTTTACCGATCAGGTTAATCCTTTTTTATTGATATTTGTTGATCAGGTGATTCTTAACTCGGCGATACCAAATATGAGTATATTTGATTTTGATTTTTTTTTTATTTTTTATGTTTTACTTTTTCCATGCTTCAATAGGCTCCATGGGAGGCTAGAAGCTGGCACAACTCGATCGGCTCAGCTACATAGGAGCGAAGCTCAGATCGCTCCTATGTAGCTGAATTCCTGCATTGCTATGAGCGCCAACCACAGGGTGGCGCTCATAGAAATACGGCATCAACAACCATAGAGGTCTCAAGGAGACCTCTGGTTGTCATACCGACGCATCGCTGACCCCCGATTATGTGACGGGGTCAGCGATGAGCGCATTTCCAGCCCGATGGCTGGAAGAGGTAGTTAAATGCCGCTGTCAGCATTTGACAGTGGCATTTAACTAGTTACTAGAGGTGGGTGAATCGCGATTCCACCTGCCGCTATTGCGGGCACATGTCAGCTGTTCAAAACAGCTGACATGTCCCGGCTTTGATGCGGGCTCACCACTGGAGCCCGCATTAAAGCAGGGGATCTGACCTCGGACATACTATCCCGCCCAAGGTCAGAAAGAGATTAAAGAAACATGAAGAAAAAATTATGAGAAATTGATAAATATTGTTCTTCTCAAATGCAAAAAAAATATTATGCACAATATACAAAAAAGTAATATCAATTTTCCATTTTGACTCTTAGTGCTAGTCTCACTGCTGTTTCTTTTAATTATCAGATTCAGTAATAACCTTGCCAGCTATTTATATTCTGATGTTAATTAGCTGGACTTTTACTTCAAGACTTTAATATCAATCCAACTTATTTCCTAGTTGGTAACAATAACAATAGTTATAGTTGCTTGTTTAAAATTTTCTAAATTTTTTCATCTATTTTCATCTATTTGTTCTGGAAAGTAGTAAATACTAGACTGATTGTAAATGCAGCACTACAGGGGGAATGCTGATTGGATTGACCGTTGAACTCTTTATTTTCTGCATTGAACATTTAATCTGTGATTCAATGCTTTATGATATCCCCTCCCCCTCCTGCAATCCACTCTAATATTCTCATTGTGTGCAAAATAACATACAAAAAAATGAAATAATTATTTTTATCCTAATGCTTTCAGAAACTATGAAACTCAATCTAACTATCTAAATGGGAAAATTCCCTAGTAAAATTATTTAGTGTTATACACTGTCAATCCAATTTTTTAGGACAAAGAATTGAAATTATAAGGTTCTCAATGGCATGAAGTAATATGCCCGAGTAACAGAGCCGTAATTTATATTCTTCTATACATTAATTAGATCATTATCTACCATCATCGAAGTCAAAATCAGCCTTTCAGTTCAATGGATTTGAAGAGCAGATAGGCAGATGAGATGAAGTACTACATTGAATAGTACAATCATGGAGATAGCAGAGATGACAATTTTGGTTAAGTAACTATTACTTATGAGTAGTGTTGAGCATTCCGATACTGCAAGTATCGGGTATCGGCCGATACTTGCTGTATCGGAATTCCGATACCGAGATCCGATATTTTTGTGATATCGGGTATCGGTATCGAAACAACATTAATGTAAAAATGTGTAAAAGAGAGAATTAAAATAAAAAATATTGCTATACTCACCTCTCCGACGCAGCCTGCACCTTACCGAGGGAAGCGGCAGCGTTCTTTGTTTAAAATTCGCGCTTTTCTTTCCTTTACGTGAGTCCCGGCTTGTGATTGGTTGCGTGCCGTCCATGTGACCGGGACGCAACCAATCACAGCAAGCCGTGATGTAATTTCAGGTCCTTCAGGATTTTAAAATTACGTTCCGGCGTTGTGATTGGTTGCGTCGCAGTCACATGGGCGACGCAACCAATCACAGCAAGCCGTGACGTAATTTCAGGTCCTTAAGGATTTTAAAATTACGTCCCGGCTTTGTGATTGGTTGCGTCGCAGTCACATGGGAGACGCAACCAATCACAAGCCGTGACGTCACGGGAGGCTGGACACGCGCGCATTTTAAAATGGGCGCGTGTCCAGCCTCCCGTGACGTCCCGGCTTGTGATTGGTTGCGCTGCGATCAACCAATCACAAGCCGGGAGGCTGGACACGCGCGCATTTTAAAATGGGCGCGTGTCCAGCCTCCCGTGACGTCACGGCTTGTGATTGGTTAATGGCGGCCATGTTGCCGGGACGCGGACCAATCACAGCAAGCTGTGACGTAATTTCGTCACGGCTTGCTGTGATTGGTCCGCGTCCCGGCAACATGGCGCCGTGACCAATCATAAGCCGGGACGTCACTGGAGGCTGGACACGCGCGCTTTTAAAAATGGGCGCGTGTCCAGCCTCCCGTGACGTCCCGGCTTGTGATTGGTTAATGGTGGCCATGTTGCCGGGACGCGGACCAATCACAGCAAGCCGTGATGTAATTTCGTCACGGCTTGCTGTGATTGGTCCGCGTCCCGGCAACATGGCCGCCCTGACCAATCACAAGCCGGGACTTCACGTAACCAAGTAAAAGCGCGAATTTTAAACAAACAACGCTGCCGGTTCCCTCGCTGAGGTCCAGGCTGCGTCGGAGAGGTGAGTATAGCGATATTTTTTATTTTAATTCTTTCTTTTACACATTTATATGGATCCCAGGGCCTGAAGGAGAGTTTCCTCTCCTTCAGACCCTGGGAACCATCAGGAATACCGTCCGATACTTGAGTCCCATTGACTTGTATTGGTATCGGGTATCGGTATCGGATTGGATCCGATACTTTGCCGGTATCGGCCGATACTTTCCGATACCGATACTTTCAAGTATCAGACGGTATCGCTCAACACTACTTATGAGCGAATATACTCGTTACTCGAAATTTCTCGAACATGTTCGTGTGTCCGCCAAGTATTTTTTAGTGCTCGGAGATTTAGTTTTCATCGCCGAAGCTGAATGATTTACATCTGTTAGCCAGCATAAGTACATGTGGGGGTTCCCTGGTTGCTAGTTTGCTAGGGAACCCCCACATGTACTTATGCTGGCTAACAGATGTAAATCATTCAGCTGCGGCAAGCAAAACTAAATCTCCGAGCACTAAAAAAATACTCGGAGGACCCCCAAGCGTGCTCGAGAAATCTTGAGTAACAAGTATATTCGCTCATCACTAGTAACTATGGAATCTATATCAGTGTACTCCATTTGTGGAACAAAATGTGGCTGTATGGCAGACAGTTATGTTAATGTGTTTAGGCTCTGTTTACACATGAGTTGTAGTCTCTGTTGAAAGCCTTCATCACAAAAGAGGTCAACTAAAATACTGGTGTTTTGTAAGATTGTCTTGATGCTGAAAGCGCTGAAAAACAGATGTGCCTAATTCATGTAGATGCATGCGCATTCACCTCTTAATGAATTTGGAACTTATTTTAGTTGCCGTTAGTGTTGAGCATTCCGATACCGCAAGTATCGGGTATCGGCCGATATTTGCTGTATCGGAATTCCGATACCGAGATCCGATACTTTTGTGGTATCGGGTATCGGTATCGAAACAACATTAATGTGTAAAAGAAAGAATTAAAATAAAAAATATTGCTATACTCACCTCTCCGACGCAGCCTGGACCTCACCGAGGGAACCGGCAGCGTTCTTTGCTTAAAATGCGCGCGTTTCCTTCCTTCCGTGACATCACGGCTTGTGATTGGTCGCGTGCCGCCCATGTGGCCGCGACGCGACCAATCACAGCAAGCCGTGACGTAATTTTCAGGTCCTTCTAGGCATTCAGTATTTTAAAATTACGTTCCGGCTTTGTGATTGGTCGCGTCGCGGTCACATGGGCGACGCGACCAATCACAAGCCGTGACGTCACAGGAGGCAGGAAACGCGTGCATTTTTAAAATTACGTCACGGCTTGTGATTGGTCGCGTCGCCCATGTGGCCGCGACGCAACCAATCACAGCAAGCCGTGACGTAATTTCAGGTCCTTCAGGATTTTAAAATTACGTTCTGGCTTGTGATTGGTCGCGTCGCGGTCACATGGGCGACGCGACCAATCACAAGCCGTGACGTCACGGGAGGCTGGACACGCGCGCATTTTAAAATGCGCGCGTGTCCAGCCTCCCGTGACGTCACGGCTTGTGATTGGTGGCGTCGCCCATGTGACCGCGACGCGACCAATCACAAGCCAGAACGTAATTTTAAAATCCTGAAGGACCTGAAATTACGTCACGGCTTGCTGTGATTGGTCGCGTCGCGGCCACATGGGTGGCACGCGACCAATCACAAGCCGGGACTTCACGTAAGGAAGTAAACGCGCAAATTTTAAGCAAAGAACGCTGCCGGTTCCCTCGGTGAGGTGAGTATAGCAATATTTTTTATTTTAATTCTTTCTTTTACACATTAATATGGATCCCAGGGCCTGAAGGAGAGTTTCCTCTCCTTCAGACCCTGGGAACCATCTGGGATACCGTCCGATACTTGAGTCCCATTGACTTGTATTGGTATCGGGTATCGGTATCGGATTGGATCCGATACTTTGCCGGTATCGGCCGATACTTTCCGATACCGATACTTTCAAGTATTGGACGGTATCGCTCAACACTAGTTGCCGTGCATCAACATCAGAAATGTAACAGAGTACATTTTAGACTTCATTTCTGCCACTTTTATAGCATAAATTATAATGCTTCTGTAAGGCCATGCCCAGCCACTCCCCTCCATTAAACTCTGTTCAACTCTCAAAGTTGATGTAAAAATATCATGAGTCCAAATATTTTTGAGCAATGAGTTGCAAACGCTTTTTACAACAGTTTTATGCCAGATTTCTAGTGCAAAGAAATTATTGGGCCACAGTCTTGTTTTTTAAAGCAAAATAGTCAAGAAACACTTTGTCGGAACTAGAAAGACCCATTTGAAAGTGAATAGGGTCTGTACGGCATCACAAGTGGAAGTCAACCATCAAATCTGGCAAATGCTGTGCCTTATGTTTTTAGATTTTTAGATGGGCTTGACTTAGAATTGCTGAGTCTCAGTAGGAGATTTAATTTCATTTCCTCTTCTCTTTAAGTGATGGGGAATGCTTAATCTAATACAATATCTGGAACAGAGTTGTAGAAATTGTAAACTTGCTATAGCACACTTTATATTACATTTCCATGTTGGTTCTCAGTCTGAAAATGATGGGAGGCCTGCTGCTTTTAATCAAAGTCTCAATCATAAACAGGGTATATTTACTGTAGCACCCTTCATGTTAAAACATTACTAATTTTAAAGAAAATTCCTTCCTAAAATAAAAATGTATATGTACAAAACAATAAAATTCAGAAAAAAAAGATAACAGAATCAATGAGCTGGTTTCCCAGATAGTGTCTAGTATCCATGACAACAGTTGCTTTGACAAGATGTGCATATGGCATTACACTGCCAGCTGGTGTGAACAATGTTTGAACTATTGCATTGAGATGCTGAGCAAACAGAAAAAGTTGCCACGTCTTAACCCTCAGGGAAGGTAGTCATCCCCTGATCAATTATGAAAAGACAGAGAGAGGTCTGCTACAGTCTGCTCCAAGCAAGTTTTATGGTGAAAGCGGGCAGACAGTGAAAACCAAAGTAAACAAAATGAATGCACTGGCTCGATCTCCTTACAACATTCATTTGCCTGCCGACATAAGCCTTTAGTATACGTTTGCACAACATACTTTTAACAGTAGGAAACTTTCCCACAACAATCATGTCATTGTCTCTCAGAATTCTCAAGTAATTGCAGGTCAGTTTTCAATTTTCATTGACACATTCCATTACTCAGTTCAAGAAAAATACGGCACATCCCGAAAGTACAATAAACACAATTAGTAATGAAGTTCGGTGGACTTTGCAATAAAAATAATAATATATGTTGGCATTTTAGCAAAAGAAAATAAGATAGATATGCTGGGATATTGAAAAGCAATTACTTCCAGACATAACACTTGTTCTCATTCTGGCCAACTGTTATAAACAGATTTTTAATTTAGGTCAAGAAAAATATAAGTTCTGCAACGTGTTTTCTAGTCAACCGTTTCGCTCTTTTTTTGCATAAATTAATTGACCTTCAACTGTTTGCAAGTGGATATTTCAATATGCACTTCATTTGTAAAAAATTGCATAGAAACATTCTTGGTTTCTAAGATGATGTTTTTAAAACTTCTAATTGTATGTGCAGACAATGTCTTTTTCAGGTGGATTCACCTGGAATCTGCCTGAAACAGCTCTGCAAACCACCCAAAAATAAAACATAGTGCACAATAAGGGCATTATAAGAGATGACCTGCAGAAATATATTGCAGAGAATAATATAGTAACTGACAACCAGTGAGTCTAACCAACATGTTTTTTCTTTAGGTAGCAAGCATTACCTGAACTATGTGACAGAGGGGGAGTGGCCAGGGGCAGAGCCAGGCACCAGGATGCAAAGGAGGTGAACGGAGAGTAGTCAAACATGCCTAGGTCAATAACCGGGAGATGGAAGCCAGAGGTCAGAAAGCCAAGAGCATCAAACAGACCAGATCGAGCATGGAGAGCAAACAAACAACACAGTATGCACACACAAACCTGGGGGTCAGGCACAAAGACAGAACGAAAGTATAAGTGACAGAGAATCCTAGTCCAGTGTGGGTATAGATATCCCTCCCAGATCCAAAAGGAGGCCACAACAATTAACCCTGAGAGGACAGGGCATTAACCCTGTCCAAACCATAACAAAAATATAATTTTATAGAAAAAAGACTTCATGCGCACATACACATTTAAGTTAGTTAAAGTGGTTTTCCAATCCATGGCAAATTTTAAGCAAGTAGTGCAACTTGCCAAATATGTAGGGTAATTGTACATTGAGTTTTGTTGAGGCATTCAATATTTTGAGTTTTGCAGTTGAAACCGCTTCAGGAAACGCTCCTTCTTTTGGGAGATTTTGGAGCAGTTTTACATTTTCTAAAGTGGGATTGAAGAGTTTTTTTTAAGCATAAGCATTTTGGAAGAGTTTCCCCTGAAGCATTTTTTGCAACCTTTTGATTGAAGAATGCCATCAGGAGACTTTTCAAAGAAGTGACATACACTTTCTTTTCTTCCACCAGGCATTTTTAAAAACCTGAAAAAATTGTTGATAAGACTGAATCTAGAAAAAGCAACATGGTTTTACAATAGAAAGGAAAAGGAAAAGTCTTTCAATCATTTTTTTTAACTCCTTAATGACCAATGACATACATTTTTGTAAAAAATCACTAAGGAAATTATGAAGCATCTCAGCACTGAGCCTGCTTTATCCAAGGCAGATGCTAGTTCTGTTTCATAGCCAGCATCTGACTGTAACTGCAGTAGCTGGAGCTAATTTACCATATTTAGAATTTGTTACCCATTTTCCATTGAATGATCAGGGGAATCTCCCCACCACGCCCGGCAGCCCCAACGCGCGTGTCGTGGTATAGCTTTTTTAACAGGGGTAAAAACGCGCATCGGAGCTACTGGGCGTGGTGGTGACGTTACCCTGATCATTCAATGGGTAAGCATGCATTACTGAAAATACTGTGGGGTATATTGGGCTTTATCTGTATTGACACATTGTAACTTTTATTACTGGAGGCCTGTGGGATTATTCTTAACTTCTCTTTGTGATGCTTGCACCCTGGAGATGAACTTTGTCACCCCTCCTTAACCCGGCATACCTTCATGTCTCCTCTGTCGTATCGCCTGGTTTTTATACTTTGTATACAGCATGTATAATTACACACCAGTTATTTGTATTGTTGAATAAATAAATCTTGTACTTTTTATTTTTAAAATATGTTGTTTGAGACATTTTTACTCCAACTTTTCTTGTTTATATCTTTTCGGAGTTGTCCGTTTGATGTGACACCTTTGGGGTGTCTTGGGAGAGGATTTTTTGTTTGCTCCCGGCCACAGTATACACTGGTGCTTTATGATTATGTTAATGAACATTTTATAGTTCCCCTTGTGCAGCAGCGGGAACTTGACACCTAACACACTAGGTCCCCTTCACACGTCCGCTTTTTGTGTCAGTATGCGGTCCATTTTTTAAGGACCACAAATATGGACACATGCACTCCCATTGCATTCAATGGTGGTGTGCACATGTCAGGTTTTTCACACGGAGTGTGTCCATAAGATGCCTCCATTACTACCCCCATAGTAAGTTTTGAAATAAACACAAAGCAAGAATAAAATGCTTTATCGGAAATAAAACTCTACACCCTCTTTTACACATATTTTTAATTGGGATTTTATTGTTACCCAGAGACCAAACATGACATGGCTGTTGTCAGCAGTCTGAACACTATGGATTTGGATTTCACACTCCAACTTCTCCACCATGACCAAGACAAAAGAGCTGTCTAAGGACACCAAGGAAAAAATTGTTCACATGCACAAGGCTGGGATGGTCTACAGTACAATAGGCAAGCAGCATGATGAGAAGGCAACAACTGTTGGCACAATTATTAGAAAATCAAAGAAGCACAAGATGACTGTCAATCTTTCTCGGTCTCGGGCTCCACACCAAATCTCACCTCATGGGGTAAGGATAATTCAGAAAAAGGTCAGGAATCAACCCAAAACTACCCAGGAGTACCTGGTCAATGACCTGAAGAGAGCTGGGACTACAGTCTCAAACATTGCCATTATTAACACACGTCGTCATGGATTAATATTCTGCAGGGCACTTAAGGTCCCACTGCTCTTGCCAGCACATGTCCAGGCCTGTTTGAAGTTCACTAATAGCCATCTGGATGATCCAGAGGAGACATGGGGAAGGTCACGTGGTCAGATGAGATCAAAATGGAACTTTCTGACTCGCTGTGTTTGAAGGAAGAAGAAGGATGCGTAGAACCTCAAGAACACCATTCCAACCAAGAAGCATGGTGGGGAAAAATCATACTTTTGGGGTGCTTTTCTGCAAAGTGGAAAAGATGACTGCACTGCATTGAAGGGAGGGTAAATGGGGTCACGCATTATGAGATTTTGGCCAACAACCTCAACCTGAGCATTGAAAATAGGTCGTGGCTGGGTATTCCAGCCTGACAATTACCCTAAACACACATCCAGGGCAACTAAGTAGTGGCTCCTTAAGAAGCATTTCAAGGCTCTGGAGTGACCTAGCCAGTCTCCAGACCTTAACCCAACAGAAAATCTTTGGAGGGACCTGAAACTCAATGCTGCCCAGCAACAGCCCTTATACCTAAAAGATCTGGAGAAGATCTGTATGGAGGATTGGGCCAAAATCCTTGCTGAAGGTGTGCAACCTTGGTCAAGAACTATAGGAAACACCTGACCTCTGTAATTGTAAAGAAAGGTTTTTGCACCAAATATTAAGTTCTGTTTTTCTATTGTATCACATACTTATTTCATGCAATAAAATACAAATTGATTAAGTAAAAATCATACAATGTGATTTCCTGGATTTTTTTGAAAGATTCTGCCTCTCACAGTTGAAGTGTACCTACGATAAAAATTACAGACCTCTCCATCCTTTGTTTGTGGGAAGCCTTGTAAAATTCGCAGTGCATCAAATTTTTTCCCCTCTGTATGTGTTCTATCCATGTTTTTCAAGGGTAGGACATCTACCCATTAAAGTCTATAGGTATATACTCATGTCGGGTTTTTTTTGGGGGTGGGGTGCGGACTTGTCTTACTTTGACTCAATTTGCAGATCAAAATTATCTATTTAAACTAATTGGTTTAAATAATTGGTCTATGAAACAAACAGCACACGGATGCCATCCATGTGTCATCTGAGTGTTGTCTATTTTTTTATGCTAAATTGCTAGTTGAACATTTTTCTTTTTTTTGCATACAAGAAATAAGATCAGACATTCCCTACAAAATTATAAACTTTCAGTCATGGATGATGAGTAGAGATAAGCAAGCCTGAACTGTAAAGTAGAGGGTTCGTACCGGACACAGTGTCTGATGCTGAAAGCAGAATATGGACTACTCCCGGGAGTCCATTTTAATGTTCAGATGCTGAGGAGAGATAGATACTTTTGCAGCCCCATAGCCCTTACTATGACCATTTTAGAGGACCAACATTTTGGTCCCCATTGACTGCTATGGGATTCAGGCTCAAGTTCGGGTAGAGTTCTGGTACCCGAACCGAACTTTGGACCAAAGTTCGCTGGAACCCGAACATCTATGGGTCCGCTTATCCCTAATGATGAGAACTTTTCTTCTGGAATTTTGACACAAGTTAATAAAACATTTAAAAGAAAAGAAAATTAAAAGAAGACTTTACTATGAAGAAAAAAAATATAAATTTGGTTTATTTCAGTAATAGATGTTAAGGTATTTTTAAATATTCATATATCTATGACTCCATGACTTCTTTGGAGCAAAACCCCAGACACCAAACTAGACAATAATCATGACATAATATAAGTAAACGAAAATAAGAATTAATTCTCCCAAAGGAATAAAATACTATATTACATTGCCACTATTTATCCAGGAAGACACAGAATCCAGCTCTGTGCCACATTATACTTTACTCCAATACTTCAGCTATGCTTGAATAAAATACAATCAAATTGCCTTCCTGAGACTATAATGACAACATTTATTTTTTCAAACGTTGAAATGTCTGACTTAAATATGTAACGTTTAAAATGTCTGGCTGTAAACACAGCAGGTAAAGCGACCATTTTAGGAGATCAAAGATGATATAAGCTCATACTGGAAAATCACTCAGACATGATGTCTGTTATAGTCATTTCATAGCTCATACTACAATTTCTCCATAGCTGGTGCATCATTTTATTTTTACATCTGGTAATACACATATTTATTACTCCCTGAAACAGACTGTTATTGTGGCTAATGAAAACTGTAAAGATCAAATGTTCAGAGTGTGACACATTTCTATCAGTTTCTTACTAAACATTAAATCAATGAGCATTTGTACAAACCTACAAGATAAAAATAAAACATTACCCTAAAAATAATCGGGTTTCAGCTTTTCTCTTGTACTGGGCATTAAAATAAATTTTATGGACCATTCACAAAGCTAGAAAAATAAAGATTTAAGTTTGTTCTTTCATTTCACCTGAAACAAGTCCCATGTTTGGAAGTATATATTACAAGTCTGATACAATGATTGGAAATGGGTACAATACCTGCCAATCTCATTCATCAACATCTAAGATCTGGAAGTCTCATCTCTTTACATTATGCATTTACAAACTTTTATGATTATTTTGCAAATCTCTTTACTAGAGATGAGCGAATAAATTCGAGTGGAATTCTACTTCAATTTTACAAAAATCCACATTCTCTAAAATGTGGATTTTTTTGTAATTTGCTTCCTTGTGGATTCAGCAGAATTGATTGCAGGTAACATTACCTTTACTTTTAGTCTTATATGTGTGGTCTATATGTTGCTAGATAGATTGCTGCTATGCATGATTGTCACTGTGACTTAGGGTACCGTTACACAAAACGATTTACCAACGATCACGACCAGCGATACGACTTGGCCATGATCGTTGGTAAGTCGTTGTGTGGTCGCTGGAGAGCTGTCACACAGACAGCTCTCCAGCGACCAACGATGCCGAAGTCCCCGGGTAACCAGGGTAAACATCGGGTTACTAAGCGCAGCCCTGCGCTTAGTAACCCGATGTTTACCCTGGTTACAAGCGAACGCATCACTGGATCGGTGTCACACACACACCGATCCAGCGATGACAGTGGGAGATCCAGCGACGAAAGAAAGTTCCAAACAATCTGCTACGACGTATGATTCTCAGCGGGGTCCCTGATCGCTGCTGTGTGTCAGACACAGCGATATCATATGGATATCGCTGGAACGTCACGGATCGTACCGTCGTAGCGACAAAAGTGCCACTGTGAGACGGTACCCTTATTGACGCATTACTTATCACATTCTGATTTGCCATATTGGCACTATGTTTTTATGGCACAATGCTTATTTGTATTTAACTGATTTCATATGGACAATACAATATGCTACACTACCCAGGTGTATCCACCCTTTCGTTTCCTGTACTTGTTTCTCTTAATCTTGTTGATCTATTACGATACTGGAGATATATATATATATATATATATATATATATATATATATATATATATATATCTATATCTAGATATAGATATGAATATAGATAGATAGATATACAGAAAGGATGGACCATTTATATGGATACACCTAAGTAAAATGGGAATGGTTGGTGATATCAATTTCCTGTTTGTGGCACATTAGTATATAGGAGGGGAAAACTTTTAAAGATGGGTGGTGACCATGGGGGCCATTTTGAAGTCGGCCATTTTGGATCCAACTTTATTTTTTCTAATGGGAAGAGGGTCATGTGACATCAAACTTATTGAGAATTTCACAAGAAAAACAATGGTGTGCTTGGTTTTAAAGTAAAGGCCCCGTCTCACTAAGCGATTTACCAACGATCACGACCAGCGATACGACCTGGCCGTGATCGTTGGTAAGTCGCTGTGTGGTCGCTGGGGAGCTGTCACACAGACCGCTCTCCAGTGACCAACGATCAGGGGAACGACTTCGGCATCGTTGAAACTGTCTTCAACGATGCCGAAGTCCCCCTGCAGCACCCGGGTAACCAGGGTAAACATCGGGTTACTAAGCGCAGGGCCGCGCTTAGTAACCCGATGTTTACCCTGGTTACCAAAAAAAACAAACAGTACATACTCGCCTTTCGGTGTCCAGGTCCCTTGCCGTCTGCTTCCTGCTCTGACTGAGATCCGGCCGTACAGTGAGAGCAGAGCGCAGCGGTGACGTCACTGCTGTGCTCTCACTTCTCACTGTACGGCCGGCAGTCAGTGAGAGCAGGAAGCAGACGGCAAGGGACCTGACGGACATCAGAAGGCGAGTATGTACTGTTTGTTTTTTTTTACGTTTACGCTGGTAACCAGGGTAAACATCGGGTTACTAAGCGCGGCCCTGCGCTTAGTAACCCGATGTTTACCCTGGTTACCAGTGAATACATCGCTGGATCGGTGTCACACACACCGATTCAGCGATGTCAGCGGGGCCTCAACGACCAAAAAAAGGTCCAGGCCATTCCGACACGACCAGCGATCTCGCAGCAGGGGCCTGATCGCTGGTACGTGTCACACATAGCGAGATCGCTATGGAGGTCGCTGTTGCGTCACAAAACTTGTGACTCAGCAGCGATCTCGCTAGCGATCTCGCTATGTGAGACGGGGCCTTAACTTTATTCTTTCATGAGTTATTTACAAGTTTATGACCACTTATAAAATGTGTTCAAAGTGCTGCCCATTGTGTTGGATTGTCAATGCAACCCTCTTCTCCCACTCTTGACACACTGATAGCAACACTGCAGAAGAAATATCTTTATATCTGTATATCTTTTCAACAATTTACAACAAAAAAGATTTATTTTAGCCCTTTATAAAGAAGTTTCATATCATTAAGTTTTTTTTATTAATTGTAGTAGTAATAATGGTTTGAACAAATGGAATATCATTTTAAGGTACTGTGAATACATAAAATTATTTAGATAATTACATTAAAGTTCAAATATACAGTAACTAACAGCAAGTAGGCAAGAAAGGTCTAATGAATGAACCTATCATGCAGAAAATGTCTTGCTAAGATAGTATGGCCAACATCTCAAGAAACTATCAATGAAACATGGAAGCATGGAATGATCAATGGCAGATCACCCATGTTAGAATTTAACATTAAATAATACAGTAGAGTATGAATAATTACATTATTTTGCAAAACTGCACTGCCTTGAGTTTAAAGAATGTTTAAACTCAAGTTGTGTAGCTGTTCCCTGTATGTATGTAACAAGCATTGGTCTGTGCACTGCCATTAGCTAGCATGTGTATTTCCAACATAAGCAATTTTTCAGTAGAGGAACTAATACTGGTATAAGTAATTCTTATGTAAACTTTTATTTCAGAAACTGTTTACATGTAAATGTAAATGCTTGAAATGTATTTCAGGCCTTCTCTTTTAACTGTACATTTTACACATGTTGTAATTGTCCATATAAAGATAGTTTTTGTCTAAAAAAAAAAAAACCCTTTCATTTCATGCTTTATTAGTATACGGCTATAAGATGATAATTGTATTTGTTTTAGGTTTCACAAGGAAGCACCATATAACATTTAAGGCGATATGTTAGTAAAATCAACCACAACAGACGACAGGTTTTTGAATGCTGGATCCATGACACCTCTGTATCTTTCATTTGTTGCTGTATTCCTGAGAAATCAGTGATTTAATTATTATGCAAATGAGGAAAACTTGTCATCCTGTTAAAGTAAAGGTAATCCTGCAGCTTCTCTTTAAGTGCTCTGAGTGTGAAATAGCACTTCCCAACCTCTGCTTCTCAAGGTTGTTTCACTGCATACACCAGCCTTGATTGATCATGATCACTCGTCTTAATTCCATGTGATGCTTGACCTAACATAGACAGTAAGGAATCAAGCCGAAGAGTCTAGCACAAAAAACAACCTTGGGAAATGCACTTAGAAAATGCTCTGCCACGCAAAGAGCATTTAATGTCTCTTTTGCAAATAATTGAAAATACTAATTTCTCAGGAATGCAGCAACAGATAGAAGACATAAAGGTTTTAAGGGATTTATCTTTCAAAGACATGCATGACCATGTGTATGGTTTGGGGAGGAGGGTGGGAGATGATCTTAGTTACAGATTCCCAATCTTTTCAATGATATAATTACCAGTCAGATAAGATTTTCAATATTTTTGATAGCACTACAATGTGCAACACTATTTGTGTCATCAAAAGCACTGACAGTCTCCATTATAAGTGAAAAGTCTGTCTTTATCTGTTGATATATAATTCAACATATCAGTCATAAACCTAAGGTAGCAGCTACATTTGAAAATATGTACAGCATCAGTTTAGAAGTATAAAATGAGATGAAATATGAAGGAACTAATATGAATAGTGAAAATGGGAAAATAGGTGCAACACTAGCCACAATTTGTTGGGTGCCAAACCTCCCAAGCAACAACCTATACTCCAAATCAGGCAAAAAAAAATAAAAAAATGGAGACAGCACTCCAATGCAATAAGGTTAGATACAAAATTGATGTTTAATGGCCCATAATGGTGATGTTTCAGTCCACATGAGGGCCATTAAAGGGAACCTGTCACCACAAAAAATGCTATTAATCCTATTAACCTGCAGATTAATCCCATATCTGCAGGTTAATAGCGTTATTAACCTGCCTGGCACTCGCACCTATTTGAACGCTGCAGGGATAAAATTAACTTTAGTACCCCAGCAGTATTTGGGTTTTAGTCACGAGGGCGATTCTAGCATGGATTTAGTCACCGCTCCGATATACCAAGTGGTGGCTGTAGCCGCGCCCCCGGCCCTGGCTTACAATGGCTCTGCATTGGGGTCAGCTGTCAGACAGGGACAGTGGCGCTGTTACAGTCACCACGCTATAGTCTCAGAGCGGTGACTGAACTCACATTGGCACTGCTCCCGTGACTGAAACTTGAACAGTGCAAGGGAGATAAATGTCATTTTCTCCCTGTAGCGTTCAGGTAAGTGCAGGCGCCGGGTGTTAGGGTTGGCGGAACGCACCGAATATATATATTTATTAGAAGAAGTTGGTGCATTCGCAACCCGGGATCCACCATGCAGGAAAGCACCTGCAGCTAGATATGGCGGTACAATTTAGTAATATAAACAGACTCTGTTACTTCACAGAGTCTACTAGCAAAGATAACGCTGTGCCCTGTTTGGCTCACAGAGGAACACAGCTACTTAGTAGAGCACTTGGTGGTCATGCAGTCAAATGCAAACATGAAACTCCTCGCCGGAGGTGCCAGCATTCTAGGGGCTTATTTCAGCCGGGTGCCTGAATACATACACACCAAACTCCTCGCCGGAGGTGCCAGCATTCTAGGGGCTTATTTCAGCCGGGTGCCTGAATACACACACATCAAACTCCTCGCCGGAGGTGCCAGCATTCTAGGGGCTTATTTCGTCCGGGTCCCTGAATACACACACAAACATACCACACTGGTGCTGAGCTCGTACATAAATTGACACTAGCGCATGGCCGTGCGGACATGCACACCTCTTATAGCTGCAGCAAGTACAGGACCTTCCTAGAAGGACCAATGAGAGACTGCCACAGACGTTGAACACCTTCAGGACCTTCCTAAAGGACCAATAGGATTTGCTGCAGTACCTGAGCATGTGACCCAACATCTCCAATGAGAGATCTTACCCTGGGCATGCTCAGAAGAGGAAAAGTAGGACTTAGTCCCAAAGACGTCTGCTCGCTGCTGACCAGTACTGGCCACAATGGCAGAAGCTGGAAGGACAGCAGTAACCCTTCGTACAGTGTCAGACTGAGCATGACACTGGGACCGACGCCTCCGCTGAGCAGGCTCCACTGCGGCAGGAGAAGAATGGGAGACTGCAGCGGAGATGGCCCAAGATTCCCCCTGTGCAGAGGCAGGAACTCGACCCCTAACACCGGGCATGTTAATAATGCTTTTAACCTGCAGATTAACCCCATATTTGCAGATTAATAGTATTTTTATGGTGACAGGTTCCCTTTAACTCCTTAATGACCGCAAATACGTCCTTTTACTGACCTGTGATATAGCAGAATAGCATCCTCATACAGGTGACAATCCAGCAGCTGTCTCCTGCACACTATAGCTGACAACTTGCTGCATCAGCCACAATCAGTGTTGGCACCGTCCATATCTGTTTAACCCCTTAAATGCTGCTGTCAATAGTGACTACACCATATAAATGGTTAACAGAGTGTGGGGGCTTCCTCTTTATCCCAATCGGCACCCTGAGATCATGACTGTGTAGCCCTGATGTTTGCCATGGCAGTTCATGGTCAAATAGCAGCCTTAGAGTCTGCTGGCTATAGTGGCCTGTTCAGAAGTTACTGACAATTAGGTGGTAAAAATACACTTTTCATTCCGGTCATGTCATTTTGCATTAATTCCTGAAAATTACCTGAAGGGTTAATAAACTACATCACAGCGTTTCAATGTGTCAAGGGGTGCTGTTTTTAAAATGGTATCACTTTTGGGGGGTTTACAATATATAGGACCCCCAAAGTCACTTCTAACCTGGATAGGTCCCTAAAAAATAAATTGTGTAAAATTTCATTGAACAAATGAAAAATTACTGCTACATTTTTAAACCTCCCAAAATGCTAACAAAATAAAATAACATTTTACAAATGGTGCTGATGCAAAGCCGACATGCGGTAAATGGTATTTATTAAGGTTTTTCTATGGTATGACTATCTGGATTAAAGGGATAATCATTCAATCATTCGAAGTTTGAAAACTGTAAATTTTTTACATTTTTCTCAAATTTCTGATATTTTTTGTAAACAAACACAAAACATATCAACCTAAATTTACCATTATCATAAATTATAATGTGCCACGAAAAAATCAATCTCATAATCGCTGGCATTTGTTGAAGCTTTAAAGAGTTATTAACACATATTATGACGCTGGTCAGATTTTGAAAATTTCAACCCGTCACTAAGGGGTTAAACATCCACTTTATATCGAACCTCATTGCATTAGAGTGCTGCCTTCAGTTTTTGCTAAAGATATATAGTGGATAGATTAAATAGGAGAGAACTAAAATATTTAAAGATAATAAAGTTCGAAGTATTTTAGGGACAGACTATATCTATTTTTGTTAGGGATACCGTAGCAAAAATTAGCGATTGTCTCTTTGTGGGGACGTCTTTTACCTCCTTAAACATGTTTAAAATGTTAACATTTTCTTTACTATTAAAAACGTTAAAGTGTTTTGTGTTAAATTCTCCTCTACTAGCTTTAATGTTTAATTGACGGATTCTGCCAATGGACAGTTTAGAAACTACCTATAATTATCTCTTCCCCTGCAATCTTAGATCTCATGACATCTGCTTGTATTTGATGTAGATCGATCTTGAAGAAGCTGAATGTGCTGCCCTGGTACCCTGTGATTGAAGGGCTGCCCATAAAAGTAAATCCACTGCATTTTGGAGTTGGGTGTGTCTAATGAAATTTAGCTTGGTTAATAATAATAAGGGTAACATTGGATATATTAGAGAGACATTACTTTCAGGTAACCATGCTAAAGGCCTAAAGAAGTTTTCACTTCATTTATGGAAAATGCTACCATTGTAAATCGAATATAGCTACACAACATCACCATGCTAGTTGTTCATGATGCAGGAGAGATAAGACTGTAAATGTGTGTGTATTTATAATAGAAAATAATACATTCTCTTATGCTTAACAAACGTAATATGCAATCAGTGGTATTAAACGGTTATTTAAAAAGAGCAATGAAAGGCCTGTTTTATAGAAAAGCAGAAATGACTATATTTATTTTTAATCTAAATACATACAAATTATTAATAACTTTGCATTTAATAATACAGCATGCAGCTTTATTTTAAATAACTTACTTAAAAATAACTCATTATCCGTTTTACTGCCGGAGGGTTTTCTGGCAGTGCAGGATTTTTAACGTAAAAAAAGGATTCTGTAAAGTAAAGGAAACATTATTTTGAACAGTATCATTTGACTACTTTACTCCATTAAACAATAAATATGCATACTTGTTAATGCACAGACAGTCTATATGCTTTAGCCCTAAAATATGATAGTTTAACCTAGCAGCCTGTTGCATTTAACCAGTAAAATGAAAAATGACATCTACACCCATTAATATCTGCAATGTATAAACAGCACAGCATGACACATTCTTGAGAGCTGAAGGCTACAAAATCTCTCTGTAACATAAATAACAAAGCACTCAGAAGCATATTGATGTTGATATTCATCTCTGAGAAAAACATTGCTGCCTAGGCTTCTTATGAAAATAGATGCAGCCCAAATGGATCTCCTGTAATTGGTTTCAGATAGCGAGGTCAGAAGAAATATGATACAAGAAACTATTATGTGGAACAGGAGAAACAAGAATGTTTACACAGGCCCTCCCCCATTTTACAGGCTAGAGGTACCTATACCATATGTTCTTGGAAGATAACTAGTCCTAAAATGAGGACAACATGTACTGTAATTTTCCTTAATCTACATTAGCTGCATGTAATAGTCAAAAAGTGCTTATTTCATTATTGTCATTTTATCCTTCTGCAAAAATACATTACCTAATAAGTATAAGTTGCCTATACAAACCAGAAAACAATGTCGGAGGCCCCAAAATTCTAATTCCCAAAAGTTAATTCCTCACTTGAATCATGATTGTCAATGTTTGGAACATAAAAACGCAAGGCTAATACACATTTTTAATAGTAACTTTTCTGGAACTTTAACATTCATAGCCTATCCATAGGATAGGTCATCAATGTCTGATTGGTGGGAGTGCAACAGTCAGCACTCCCACCATCCAGTTGTTCCCTGTGTAAGATACTGCTGGAACTGCTCAGTTAAGGAGATGCACAACACAACTGTCGACTGTATAGTGGCAGTGGCCGGGCACTGCGCATCCAACGCCAATTCAAATCAATGTGGGTGAATATGCAACACTCGGCAGCAGCCACTATTCTTTCGACAAAGCTGTGTCTGTGCCACGGCATAGCTGAACAGTTCTTGCCACCGTCAACACCGGAAACAGCTAATTGGCAGGGATGCCAATGAGTGTCTCACCCCCATCGATCAGACATTGATGACCTATCCTAAGGGTAGGCCATCAATGTTAAAGTTCCCGAAAACCTCTTTAAATCTATGATAAATCCATTTGGAAGTAAATATCATGTTATGCCAATAAGCCCAATTATTAGAATGCAGGACTTTGCGATATAACTTTTTTAAATCAATCTTTTGATGATTTTATATGAAAATCCGCAACACAGACTGTCTAAAGTCTGTACTGCGGTCTCCATTAAACCATGCAGTATCCTGCTTGTCACTCTTGGCAGGAGTGAACATTTTAAGATTCTAGGATACTCTCCAGTGCTGATGTACTGTAGTCTAAGACCATGAATAAGGCCGAAATGAGTTTGTTTTTCCTGTGTGCATTTACTGTGGTCTGCCAAATATGTTAGATTTTAATTAAATGTAAATAAATATGAAGTTTTATCTTACTGCATTGATCATTGCAGGAGAACATCTTTTCTGCATTACATTTTTGGCCTGGACTAGGGCGGCTCTGTGCGGTGATATTCATGCTAACAAAGGCGCACCTGAAAGCGGTGAGCTAACTCTCCTTTCCTTCCTTGCCTGTGTATAATATTTAGCTTTGTGCAGACCAAAGCATAGGTTTTGGGTTTTGCTGTGGGCGGTTTACCATCAAATGCTACTAACAGATGTAGAAAATTAATTATACTACAGATTTCTGCACTATGATCATTTTCTTGCCACAGTGCAGGTACTCTCTAATAGAAGTTCACTCCTTAAAGGTTATCTTATTATAAATGGTCTATTCTGCTTACACAATGGTTCCTCACCATTTGCTAAAAACCTCTCATTAATTGCTTCTACGTTAAAAAAATGTACAGGTCTGTTTCAGTAAATAGTTGTATTCCCATTAATATAGAAAATTCTTTAACATTTTTTCATATAGCTGAACATTGTGCTGTCATTTATTTTAGAAATTTTTGAAAGATTGGGTGTTATCAGTTAAGGGTGTATCATGTCATTCTGGGCTAAACTGTGTGGAGACAAACTCCTAGGTCAAGAGGGATGGTAACCCCCATTTCTCTATTTCTTTATTAATTTGTTGGATGATTAATTGGAGGCAAATGCAACAGAGAGAGCTATGAAAATGTGCTCTAGAATTGTTACAGGAAAGAAATATATCTTGGTACTGTGTTAGCCAGTAGATAGAAAAATATTTAGAATTGAGAGTCCTCAGTGGTTGATACCTTTTAATGGCTAACTGAAAAGATGGTCACAAATTGCAAGATTTCGAGACTACATACAGTACGTCTCTTCATCAGGCAAAGACTAAAACAAATTCTGAAGAATCAGAATCTCTAGAATTGTTGTTATTATAAGGGAAATATACTTATTTATTCAAATAGATATGTCATGAATAGTGTCAGGGCCTCTTTAGGATACTGTCTTTCACATCATTTGATTGATCCTAACAATTTCTAAATGATGCAAACTGATTTTAAAATAAATACATGTTTCATGGGTTCCAAACAATAGATGATATGCCCTTTGAGTCCTGAAAGTGTAACCTTATCTCAGAGAATTACAAAAAACCTGATTATAGAAAAAGTGCTCAAAACACATCTCCGAAAAATACATCGACATATGCTTTTATATAGGCATACAGTGAAAGACGTCATCTATTGACTGAAGTCTTATGGATATATTTGACCTATGTGTGTAGAGCTTTTCCTAGCGTATATGCTAAGTTTTGGATTCATCCTTCAAAGAGTAAAAAGGACAAATTCACACCCCCTTGTTTCAAATAGACAGCACACATATGCAACACCCATGACATCAGTGTGCTTTTATGTTAGAGATAGACTCTAAGATTAGAATATGCCTCCAATTTTTATTTGTGTCCATTGGTAAACATAGACTATAGTACATCTATGTACTATTCATTAAAAAAAAAACAGTGTAGCACACAGACCATTAAGATCAGGTAGCCATTTTAGATATGAAATCTTTGTTCAATATAATTGTTAAGCAGAGCTTTTTTTAATTAAAAAAAAATGTATATTAGATCACAGGATATAATATAAACCAACTGTTTAAACAAATCTACAGTTTGTTAAAGTATTAATAGATATGACCTATTAATATTTCACACTTCACACCCAAGGCATAATGAACTGATACAGTATGCATTTACAGGGCATGTTAACCATTTTTAAATAAATTATTTTTCTGAGGTGTCTATAAGCCCTGTTTCTCATGAGCTCATTTTATCAGAGTAGTTAGTAAGCGCTAATAAAATGCTACACAAAAATACAAATGGAATACAAGACATGTAATCACCTAATTGTTATAAACCAAATTTAACACAGCAATTTCTTAGAGTGAAATTACAAATTTGTAGCAATTGACCTTTCATTGTAACAAGACTAATTGATACAGTAATTAAACAAGTTTTGAAAGAAATACTGGTTAATTACTAGAAAATGGATTTTTTTTCCGGATTTGTTTCATTGCATTTCTAAATAATCCTCTGTGATAATTATGATTTACATTATTAATCTGAAATAATGTCTACTAGAAATGCAGAAGTGATATTTTTGTCCTGGTAACAGAAATTAAAGTTGTTTAATCTGCTGTAGTATTTCCAAGTGAGGGTGTACAATGTTGATTATTAAGTATTTTTTTTTTCGCATAAATACTTTTATGTAGTTCAATATCACACAATACTTGAGACATCGTGGTCGATTTTGACCATAACACAAGAACATAGATTTTAAATTGAGGCTAAGATTGCCAAATTGAAAAGGAATAAGATTATTTTACTTCTTGAATGTTGTGTTAAAGCTGGGCAGAGCTGACATACTAAAACTAGAGTGGAAATGAAGAGTTGGGGCAGAGGTTCCTTGAGAAGCCTAAAGCTACAAGTTAAAGTTTTTCTTGGGTACAAGCCAATCTGGAGCAAGAGCGAACCTAAATGAAGACCAGAGACACAGCTGACACCAGGAGCACAGACAACACAAATATACACCTCTCCCTATGGCCTCTGCAATGTATATCTTGGCTAAAAGGCTGAGCTTGTGAATTTAAACAGTTTGAGAAAAAAACATACTTATAGACCATGGTAACCAATGAAATGCCAGTATTTGTTTATACTTTACATTGAAAATATAAATCAAAATATTTAATTAGTTGCTATTAGCAACACAGTCAATTTTATTATAGGATACTTTGGAAGTCCTTCGATTAGAATTGTTTGGGTGGTAGAAATATCCCTTGCAGTTTCCTAATATGCTGTTTTATACACTATAAACAGAAGTCATCTCAATAGAGAGCATTATAAATCCATACACAATTTAGCAAGCACATCAAATGCTTTAAGCTAAGAGCTTTCTATTGGAACACAAAATGATTCTTTTGATGGAAGGAAAATCATTGTTCTCATAGAAAGTAACTTGTAACATTTGTAACATTTGGGGTAGCATCTTACACAGTGGAAGATGAGCTTCTGCACCATGCAAACATTTGTTGGCTGTTTTGAAAATAAGGAAATAAGAAAGTCTATAGTTCACTTATCTTATCATTCGTAATCCCTTACAATATGCTGCCACTATGAATCCAGATCTTGGTCCAAGTATTCCTACCAAACAGCTGATATTGCAGGGATAAATAGCTTTTTTTTTTTTTTAGAACCAACTCGATTTACCAGGGTCTTTTATCAAAAAGAAAACCAAAAACAGCAAAAGAACCCCTAAAAATAACTTTTATTGATTATTTAAAAAGTATCAAATTTACCAAAATTAACCAAAATTATTTTAATGAAAAGGAGTAATGGGGGGGGGTCTGGTAGTAATGATGCCAGTCAACTTGTATCACCAAGATGCAAAAATCCCTTCTTTACAGCGGAGGTTGGCACCCTGGGTAGCATTTTGGTGCCCCTGCTCCACATTGACTGACCCATATTGACCCTCAACAGGACTCCTTATAAAAGCCACCACAAAAACCTATAAGAATAAAGTGGTAATAGTGCAAAACGTGCAACTTATCCATTGTGCTTAGGCTAGGTTCACATTGCATTAATGGGTGTCCGCTAGCGGACTCCGTTACATGGCGCAATTGTCACAATTAAAAGCTATGTAACGGGTGCGTTAGCGCACCCATTGACCGTAATGTGCTAACGGGTCGCTAACGTATCGCTGACGCATGCCATTTTTGGCATGCGCTAGCGATGTCCTGTTATTTTCGAACGGACCTCGAACGCGGCTTGCAGCATCTGAGCTCCGTTCCTCGCTAGGGCAGATCAGGCATCTGCGCTAGCGGGATCACCAAACACGATCCCTTTTGGGACATTGCATTAGCGCAATCTGCTAGCGTATGCGCTAAACGGATTGCCCTAACGCAATGTGAACCTAGCCTTATTCTGTACTGAGCCGTGCAAAAGTATGGCTTTATGTTACAGAAAAGAAAAGATGCTAGCTTACAAATATACTCCGTCTGTATAATATCGCCTGGTGATATACACCATGTTCCAAATTATTATGCAAATTGGATTTAAGTGTCATAAAAATTTAATGGTTTTGTTTTTCAAATAAACTTGTGGATGGTATTGTGTCTCAGGGCTCAATGGTTCACTGAAATCATTCTTCACATGTGTTAATTAATTAGTTTTCCAGGTGATTCTAATTAAAGGTAAACTACTTACAAATGATGTTCCACATTACTAAGCAGGCCACAGGTTTCAAGCAATATGGGAAATAAAAAGGATCTCTCTGCTGCTGAAAAGCATTAAATAGTGCAATGCCTTGGACAAGGTATGAAAACATTAGATATTTTACGAAAACATAAGAGTGGTCATCATACTGTGAAGAGACTTGTGACTGAAACAGAGCACAGACAGAGTTCATGCAGATAAAGCCATAATAAGGAAGGTTTCTGCCAGACAAATTCATTGGATTAAGAGAGCAGCTGCCAAAATACCATAACGCAGGAAACAGTTATTTGAAGCTGCTGGTGCCTCTACAGTCTCTTAAACCTCAAGGTGTAGAATCTTTCAAAGGCTTGCTGTGGTGCATAAACCTACTATTCGGCCACCCCTAAACAGTGTTCACAAGCAGAAACGGTTGCAGTGGGCCCAGACTTACAGGAAGACTCATTTTCAAACAAACAGTCTTGTTTACTGATGAGTAGTGTTGAGCATTCCGATACTGCAAGTATCGGGTATCGGCCGATACTTGCTGTATCGGAATTCCGATACCGAGATCCGATATTTTTGTGATATCGGGTATCGGTATCGAAACAACATTAATGTAAAAATGTGTAAAAGAGAGAATTAAAATAAAAAATATTGCTATACTCACCTCTCCGACGCAGCCTGCACCTTACCGAGGGAAGCGGCAGCGTTCTTTGTTTAAAATTTGCGCTTTTCTTTCCTTTACGTGAGTCCCGGCTTGTGATTGGTTGCGTGCCGCCCATGTGACCGGGACGCAACCAATCACAGCAAGCCGTGACGTAATTTCAGGTCCTTCAGGATTTTAAAATTACGTTCCGGCGTTGTGATTGGTTGCGTCGCAGTCACATGGGCGACGCAACCAATCACAGCAAGCTGTGACGTAATTTCAGGTCCTTAAGGATTTTAAAATTACGTCCCGGCTTTGTGATTGGTTGCGTCGCAGTCACATGGGAGACGCAACCAATCACAAGCCGTGACGTCACGGGAGGCTGGACACGCGCGCATTTTAAAATGGGCGCGTGTCCAGCCTCCCGTGACGTCCCGGCTTGTGATTGGTTGCGCCGCGATCAACCAATCACAAGCCGGGAGGCTGGACACGCGCCCATTTTAAAATTTTAAAATGCGCGCGTGTCCAGCCTCCCGGCTTGTGATTGGTTGACCGCGGCGCAACCAATCACAAGCCGGGACGTCACGGGAGGCTGGACACGCGCCCATTTTAAAAAGCGCGCGTGTCCAGCCTCCCGTGACGTCACGGCTTGTGATTGGTTAATGGCGGCCATGTTGCCGGGACGCGGACCAATCACAGCAAGCCGTGACGTAATTTCGTCACGGCTTGCTGTGATTGGTCCGCGTCCCGGCAACATGGCCGCCCTGACCAATCACAAGCCGGGACTTCACGTAACCAAGTAAAAGCGCAAATTTTAAACAAACAACGCTGCCGGTTCCCTCGCTGAGGTCCAGGCTGCGTCGGAGAGGTGAGTATAGCGATATTTTTTATTTTAATTCTTTCTTTTACACATTTATATGGATCCCAGGGCCTGAAGGAGAGTTTCCTCTCCTTCAGACCCTGGGAACCATCAGGAATACCGTCCGATACTTGAGTCCCATTGACTTGTATTGGTATCGGGTATCGGTATCGGATTGGATCCGATACTTTGCCGGTATCGGCCGATACTTTCCGATACCGATACTTTCAAGTATCGGACGGTATCGCTCAACACTACTGATGAGTGTCGAGCAACCCTGGATGGTCCAGATGGATGGAGTAATGGATGGTTAGTGGATGGCCACCATGTCCCAACAAGGCTGCAACATCAGCAAGGAGGTGGAGGAGTAATGTTTTGAGCTGGAATCATGGGGAAACAGCTGGTAGTGCCCTTTAAGGTTCATGAAGGTGTGAAAATGACCTCTGCAAAGTATATAGAATTTCTGACTGACAACTTTCTTACATGGTACAAAAAGCAGAAGCGTGCCTTCAGAAGCAAAATCATCTTCATGCATTACAATGCACCATCTCATGCTGCAAAGAATACCTCTGAGTTATTGGCTGCTATGAGCACAAAAGGAGATAAACTCATGGTGTGGCCACCAGTTCCCCTGACCTCTACCCTATAGAGAACCTATGGAGTATCATCAAGCAAGAGATCTATGAGGGTGGGAGGCAGTTCACTTCAAAACAGCAGCTCTGGGAGGCTATTCTGACTTCATGCAAAGAAATACAAGCAGAAACTCTCCACAATCTCACAAACAAGTTCAATGGATGCAAGAATTGTGAAGGTGATATCAGAGAAGGGTTCCTATGTTAACATGTAACTTGGCCTGTTAGGATGTTTTGGAGTTAAATAGCTTTTTGTTCAGTGAATGTGACCTCCTAATGCTGCAAATTCTACAAATGAGCATTTTAAGTTCTTTAAAACATATCAAATGTTTAGAAATTCTACTGTGCCTAATAATTTGGTACAGTGTATTTTGAGTTTTTATTCATTTTGGAGATTATACTGTTATCATTGGGAGGTTTCTTCAATAAAATTTGATGTATACTCTAATGGGTGATTACTTTTATTAGACTGACTGTCATTTGCACCGACCATTTAGGAAAATCTGAGAAAAATGTCATTTGCATAATAATTTGAAACATGGTGTAGAGAGGAGGTAACAAGATGTAATGGATCAGAGACAAAAACATAGATCATACCTACTGCTCTAATGAAAAAAGCCTTTAATAAAAAAGCAGAAGACCCAAAAGAATTTGTTTTATCAATTGATCATATAATGTATAAGCATATACAATCAATAGCACAATGGGTTATTTGTAAAATACAGAACACCACAACACAGGACCATATCCACAATACAGGTCCACACTTGTTAACAAAGGGACTGTATCCCTTATACACATGTTAGTGGCCTCAAATAGCATACTATTGCATAAGTAAACGTAGTCTCAATAGCACAAAGTAGCACACAGCACAAAAACATGCCCAATATACAGAAACACACTTAATATGGAGGGGCTAAAACCCCATCCAATATACATGCATATAGATGGCCTAAGCAGCATAAAAGAGAAACATAGGTGTATCAAAAAGCAAGGCCCATAATGAGGTTGACACCTATCTCAAAGGGGCTGGTGCCCCATCTTATAGGTGTTTGGTGGTGGCTTTTAATAAGGAGTCCTGTTGAGGGTCAACAAGGGTCAGTCGACGTGGAGCTGGGGAACCAAATCACTACCAACAAGGATGCCAACCTCTGCTGTAAGGAAAGGATATCTATACAGGGTCAGTCACTGTCTATTTTCCCTAGATATTTCCTTTGTGTTATTTAATTAGCGCTAAACAAATATGCTATTTTTGTATCTTGGTATTACAAGTTGACTGGCATCATTACTACCAGACCCCCATTACTCCTTTTCATTAAAAGAATTTTGGTCAATTTTGTTAAATGTGATACTTTTTAAATACCGTATATACTCGAGTATAAGCCGACCCGAGTATAAGCCGACCCCCCTAATTTTGCCACAAAAAACTGGGAAAACTTATTGACTCGAGTATAAGCCTAGGGTGGAAAATGCAGCAGGTACCGGTGAATTTCAAAATTAGAAATAGATACTCCATATCATTCATTATGGCCCCATAGATGCTCCACATAAAGCTGTGCCATATATAATGCTCTGCACCGTTCATTATGGCCCCATAGATACTCCACATAAAGCTGTGCCATATATACAATGCTCTGCACCGTTGCCCCATAGATACTCCACATAAAGCTGTGCCATATATACAATGCTCTGCACCGTTGCCCCATAGATAGCTGTGCCATATATATAATGCTCTGCACCATTGCCCCATAGCTGTGCCATATAGTGCTCTGCACCGTTGCCCCATAGCTGTGCCATATAGTGCTCTGCACCGTTGTCCCATAGCTGTGCCATATAGTGCTCTGCACCGTTGCCCCATAGCTGTGCCATATAGTGCTCTGCACTGTTGCCCCATAGCTGTGCCATATAGTGCTCTGCACCATTGCCCCATAGCTGTGCCATATAGTGCTCTGCACCATTGCCCCATAGATGCTCCACATAAATCTGTGCTGCTGCTGCTGCAATAAGAAAAAAAAAAACACATACTCACCTGTCTTGCTTGCAGCTCCTCGGCGCCATCTTCCCGGCGTCTCTCCGCACTGACTGATCAGGCAGAGGGCGGCGCGCACACTATATGCGTCATCGCACCCTCTGCCTGCAGTCAGTGCAGAGAGACGTCGGGAAGATGGCGCGACACCCGGCGTGTGGAACGAGGACAGGTGAATATGTCATACTTACCTGCTCCCGGCGTCCCGCTCCTTCCCCCTGCCTGTCTTCGGTGCCGCAGCCTCTTTCTCTGTCAGCGGTCACTGGCACCGCTTCATTAGAGAAATGAATAGGCGGCTCCGCCCCTATGGGGGGTGGAGCAGCCTATTCATTTCTCTAATGAGCGGTCCCACGTGACCGCTCAGGAGAAGAGGCTGTGGCACCCGGAGACAGTGGGACGTGCAGGGGGAGCGCCAGGAGCCCCGGAAGCAGGTAAGTATATGACAGTGCTCACCCGCCGACCCCACCACCGATCATGACTCGAGTATAAGCCGAGGGCGCACTTTCAGCCCAAAAATTTGGGCTGAAAATCTCGGCTTATACTCGAGTATATACGGTAATCAATAAAAGTTATTTTTAGGGGTTCTTTTCCTTGGGGATAAATAGCTACAGGCAGGAATGAAGTATTAAATGAGAGCTATTAGGATGAATTTAGACTGTGAGCCCCATCGGGAACAGTGGCGATAATGGCTGTAAAGCGCTGTGGAATTAATGGTGCTATATAAATGAGTTAAATAAATAAAAAAATAAAAATAAATAGCCATCCATGCAATACAAGGACATCTTCTGTCTGCTAAAATGACTCAGACTACAGTGGAGAAAATAAGTATTTGATACACTGCTGACTGTGCAAGTTTTTCCAACCTAGAAAGATTGGAGAGGTCTGTAATTTTTATTGTACATGTACTTCAACGGTGACAAGCATACCGTATTTTTCGGACTATAAGATGCACCGGACCATAAGACGCACCCCAAATTTGGGGTGAAAATTGCAGAAAAAAAGATTTTTTTATAAGATAGGGGTCCGTCTTATTGTCCAAATTTACAGTATCTTACCTGAGGGCAGGCAGTGGCAGAGCAGAGTCACAGGAGGCATGGTGTCGGCAGAGGTGAGGTGTTGTGGTGGGCGATATGGCGTGCACCTGAGCAGGGTCCCTTCTTGTTTAGGTGGGCGATGCCACAGCCTGGTGTCCATGGGGGGTTGCAGCAGTGCTGTGGTGGCAGAAGAGGTGCAGGGATGATGAGGCACAATGAGCGGTATGGCATGAGCAGGGTCCCTTCCAAAGGTGAGGTGACACAGTGGCCCGGCATCCAAGGTAAGCAGTAGAGCCAGGTGAATCATGGCTTTATCGGTGGCAGCGGCCACCTTCCTGAAACGGCGCGTGCACATATGAAGTGCTCTGCTTCCTGGGGCTTCAGGAAAATGGCCACGGGAGGCCGCACGTGCGCAGATGGAGATTGCGGCGGCCATTTTCCTGAAGCCGAGTTCGTAGATTTAGATCTCGGCTTCAGGAAAATGGCCACCGCGATCTCCATCTGTGCATTTTCCATTTTCCATTTTTCCTGAAGCCCCAGGAAGCAGAGCACTCATCTGCGCACGTGCGGCCTCAGGAAGATGGCCACCGCCACCAATAAAGCCATGATTCACCCGGCTCTGCTGCTTACCAGGCCGCTGCGTCACCTCACCTGTGGAAGGGACCCCACTCACGCCATACCGCTCACTGCGCCTCATCATCCCCGCACCTCTGCCGCCGCCGCACCTCTGCCGCTGCCACACCACTGCCGGTAATCCTGCATCCCAACTATAAGATGCGCCCCCATTTTCCCCCCTTTTTTAGGGGGGAAAAAGTGCTTCTTGTAGTCCAAAAAATACGGTAATTTCAAAATAAAAACCAGGAAATCACATTGTATAATTTTTAAATATTAAAATTACATTTTATTGCATGAAATAAGTATTTTCTCACATACCAACCATCAAGAATTCTGGCTCTCACAGACCTGTTATATTTTCTTTAAGAAGCCCTCCTACTCTGCTCTCCTTACCTGTATTAATTGCACCTATTTAAACTCATTACCTGTGTAAAAGACACCAGTCCACACAATAAATCACACTCCAACCTCTCCACCACAGCCAAGACCAAAGAGCTGTCTAAGGACACCAGGGAAAAAATTGCACAAGGACAATAGGCAAACAGCTAGGTGAGAAGTCAACAACTGTTGGCACAATGATTAGAAAATGCAGTAAATACAAGATGACTGTCAATCTTACTCGGTCTGGGGCTCCATGCTATATGTCGCCTGGTGGGGTAAGAATGATTCTGAGAAAGGTCAGGAATCAGCCCAGAACTAAAGGGTAGGACCTAGTCATTGACCCAAAGAGAGCTGGGACCACAGTCTTAACCATTACCATTAGTAACAGACTACGCTGTCATGGATTAAAATCATGCATGGCACACAAAGTCACCCTACTCACACAAGCACATGTCCAGTCCCATTTGAAGTTTACTAATGACCATCTGGATGATCCAGAGCAAACATGGGAGAAGGTCATGTGGTCAGGTGAGACCAAAATA